>NC_138732.1:36514936-36674936 GCF_965113295.1 Leuciscus leuciscus
TCAGAAAAAGAGCTGTGAGAAATAAAAGTGCCCCTTGGTTGGACAAAAATCTTAAAAATGTAATGCTGTCTAGAGATAACGCTAAAACAAAAGCTAACATTTCTTGCGAACTAGCTGATCAAAAACAATACCGAACTCTTAGAAATAAAGTAGTCAAAATGAATAGAAAGAAGAAAAAAGAGTATTTCCAGGAAAAGATTAATGAAGCAAAAAATGATGGTAAAAAACTATGGAACACTTTAAATCGAATAATGGGCAGGAGTAAGCACTCAGCTGCTTCATATGTTGAAAATGATGGAGTGTTCATTACAGATCCAGAAGGAAATTGCTAATTATTTCAACAATTATTTTATTAGTAAGGTAGAGAAATTTCGATCTGGTATGTGTCCAAATATTTTAGCATCTTATGATGCAATATTAAGTAAGATAATGAGTGAGAAGAACCATTCTGTCACTTTCTCATTCAGGCAAGTTGACAGAGGTTCTGTTGGAAAAATTCTTGCAGCTCTTCCTGATGGAAAGGCATCAGGCATGGACCACTTGGACTCCAGGCTTATCAGGGTGGCAGCTGAAGCTCTGTCCTTTCCCATTGCTCATTTGGTCAATTTAAGTTTGTTGCAGGGCATATTTCCAGAGAAATGGAAGGAGGCTAAAATCATACCACTGCCTAAAAATAAAAGAGCCATATTTACAGGACAGAATAGCCGACCTATCAGTCTATTACCTTTACTTAGCAAAGTTATGGAAAAGATTGCTTTTGAACAAGTTTATAAATATTTTTTTTCTAATAGGCTAATCACCAAGTACCAGCATGCATATCGAGAGGGTCACTCCACATGTACTGCTTTAACTCATATGACCGACAGTTGGTTAGAAGAAATTGATGCAAACAGATTAGTAGGAGCAGTGATGTTGGACTTCAGTGCAGCGTTTGACCTGATAGATCACAAAATACTGCTTCAAAAATTAGAATGCTATGGTTTTACACCTTCGTCTCTGTCATTGATGGGGAGTTACCAATCCAATAGGAAGCAGCGGGTGTTCTTTAATGGTCAATATTCATCTATTAAGACAATACATTGTGGTGTGCCCCAGGGTAGCTGCCTTGGGCCTTTACTATACTCGATCTTTACAAATGATTTACCTTTTATTGTGAAACATTCAACTGTTGTTATGTATGCAGATGATTCCACATTGTACTGTTCTGCAAAAACTCCTCATGATGTTTCAAATCTATTAAATCATGACTTGCAGAATATAAGCAAGTGGGTAAAAGATAACAAATTAGTTTTAAATGTAGACAAATCAACATCTATGATATTCTGGAAAAGATCAAAACTAACTACCCAGCCCTCTCTGAACTTGTCAGTCAATGGGCTGCAGCTAAGACAAGTGATGCAAGCCAGGTTACTGGGTGTCACCTTGGATTCTTACTTGTCTTGGTCAGCTCATATTGATGGAATGATAGCTAAAATGGGGAATGGTATTGCAATGTCCAGAAAATGTATGTCATATGTTCCTATGTCCATTGCTAAACAGGTTGTCCAGTCTCTTGTTCTGTGCCATTTAGAAAACTGTCCAATTATATGGTCGTCTGCATCACAAAAAGACCTTCGTAAGCTTCAAGTGGCTCAAAATAGGGCAGCGAGGACTGTCCTCCAGTGCTCTCTTAAGACTAACGTGGTCTTGATGCATAAACGCCTTTCTTGGCTCACAGTTGACGACAAAATTAAACTACGATTAACTTCAATATTGTGGAATGCAGTATTTATGAAACAGCCACAGTTTCTCTCTGAGCAGCTTTTTTTTGTAGGAAGTGGACACCTATATGCCACCAGGCAGGCACTAGGTGGTGATATAAAACTTCCGCTTCCCAGGACAAATTTTCTGAAACGCACATCCAGAGCCGATCCTGACCTCCCTGGGGCCCTAAGCAAAATTCTGTTTAGGGGCCCTCATACCTGACCCGTGAGCCATGAACCATTTGCCATTGCCACACAGTCACACCTGACACCCCAGTGTTCCCACTACAATCCCTCCTTTAACTAGTTGTAGCGAAAATGTAATTCCTGATATCAGAAGACATTGTTACTAGTAAAAAGTTCATTCTTAATATCAAGAATTCACATTTTAAATAGTACAAACTGAATTATTGATATCAAAAATGCATAATTATCCTGTGAATGAATAAAAGCTAAAATGGCGCCATAGCATGTCACTGTGTTTTAAATGATAAAAGTAATTCTTGATACTCTTGATTCTTGATGGTTATTATTTACTGAGGGATGTGCATCCATATTGACCAGAATCTCCAGCCAATCAACATTTTAAATTCAATGGAGCCTATCAATAGTCAATGTCAATACATTGCTTTCCATATTGCATTTGGGCAGAGTTGTAACTAAACCTTGACTGAGTGACTAGATAATCATCGTCTTGTTTTAAAACTATAATGAGGAGTGCCATCACACCCATATTGTACTGGTCCTGACTCACAACAGATGTTTCTGCTGGAAAGTGCGCGTTTCATTTCATGCACGTGCATATGATATGATCGCATGTTAACGCGCGACGCGGTTATCTTTTCCGAGCTGCAGTTTATAAACAAACACCGTTGTCCTTTGTCATTTATTAAACATAATAAATCAACTCACATCAACTTAACTTTAGCCTACTGTTCTTTGCTGACATCAAACTTTGAGAGGAGAGTCACAAGTCTGCCTGATAACTGTTGCCGCAATGAACTCTTATGGTGTTGTTTTCTCTCTCTTTTCGTGACCAGAAGGATAGTTCCGCTTCCTTTTCTCATCGATATTGTAAACATTGATTGACGCGCTTTGACACGAGGGGGAGGCGGGGCCTTGAGTAATTTGCGGGGCCCTACGCACTTTGCGTAGTGTGCGTATAGGGCTGATCGGCTCTGCGCACATCACTTTACAGAGCAATATCTATTTGGAATCGACTCTCTGTCTCATCACGCAGAATTCAGAACAAATACAAATTTAAGAGGACAGTAACCCAGGAACTGCTGCAAATGACCTCGTGAAAGCTGGAAATTGTTATGTTCTTTCACTTGGTAATATTTTGAATGTAATTGCAATGTTTGAATTCTTTTGATTGTAATTTGTGTTGTTATTGCTTTGTGTAATTTTATGTTGTGAATATTTTAAAGAGGACCCCAGGAAGATTAGCTGCCATTAAATGGGCCGCTAATGGGGATCCTAATAAAACAATAGATAGATAGATAGATAGATAGATAGATAGATAGATAGATAGATAGATAGATAGATAGATAGATAGATAGATAGATAGATAGATAGATAGATAGATAGATAGATAGATAGATAGTGTTGTGGTTTAATTATTTTCAGGGAATGACTTCGGAGATCTTTGATACCAGAAATATTAGACTTTATTAACAAAACAAAGCCGAGTGCCCCTCTGCAGAAAGACCCTGCAGAAAAGACCCTCCTGTAAGATTGTCCAGCAAACGTATATACCTACATCCTTCTCCCAAAGATGGTAATACATTCTATAGGTATTTTGAGAAATAGTTTTGTACCATGTGACATTACTGAAATAGAATTCTCTGCTACAACAGCACAGCTCTCAGGCTTCCAAAGTCAATCCAAAGTCAATCAAAAGACACACAGAAAGGAGATAATAGTGTACAAAAATACAGTTAAATTACTTATTTTCTAAATAATAAAATCTTCAACAATAGATAGATAGATAGATAGATAGATAGATAGATAGATAGATAGATAGATAGATAGATAGATAGATAGATAGATAGATAGATAGATAGATAGATAGATAGATAGATAGATAGATAACTTATCATAGACAGACAGACAGGCAGCTTATTTTTGGTGTTTTATTTTTTTGTCATCATGTTTAGTACAGTTGTATATTGTCATTTCTAAAATTGTCAGACTAATTGATTGCTGATTGTTTTTCTTCTTTTTCTGTTATTTGTTTAGCATTCACAATTGCAGATCGCTATGTGCTATAATAGATAGATAGATAGATAGACAGACAGACAGACAGACAGACAGACAGAAAGCTTACGAACGATAGATTGATAGATAGATAGATAGATAGATAGATAGATAGATAGATAGATAGATAGATAGATAGACCTACAGACAGATAGATAGAGATAGATAGATAGATAGATAGATAGGTAGATAGATAGTTTATGATAAATAGATAGACACACAGACAGACAGTTTATTATAGATAGATAGATAGATAGATAGATAGATAGATAGATAGATAGATAGATAGATAGATAGATAGATAGACCTACAGACAGATAGATAGAGATAGATAGATAGATAGATAGATAGATAGATAGATAGATAGATAGGTAGATAGATAGTTTATGATAAATAGATAGACACACAGACAGACAGTTTATTATAGATAGATTGATAGATAGATAGCAGTAACGTGCGGTGAAATCTTGTCATGGGTAGGCTTGCAATTCTGACTTTATAACATGCAATTGCGACTTTATTTCACACAATTCTGACTTTATATCTTGCAATTCTGAGAAATAATGACAGAATTGCGAGATGTAAACTCGCAATTGTGAGATAAAAAGTCGCAATTATCTTTTAAAATGTTTTATTCTGTGGCGGAAACAAGCTTCCACATAACATTAATATTAATTTTACTGCCAACGACTTTACTACTTTAATGCTTAACGGTTTGTTTTAATATTCTCTTTTTGATAATAATTATTAGAATAATGTAACGTTAGGCTATGCTATGGTAAGAATCTGTTATCACATTGTTATGTTTTTTAGGCCTTCTGTTTTATGGCAGACCAGACCATAATTACTCCAGGTAAGAATTACCATAGTCAGAATATGCTATTTCAAGTTCAAAAGTTTCTTCAAATGCACCATGTTCTCCCTAGTCCTTCTTTACAGATTACCTTACTAAATCTTTTGCCACAGAATGGCTCCCTGATTGTTTTAATGTACTGAACATTTCAAAAACCCATGTGTCTGGCTTCATCACCAACAAAGCTGACCTCAACACTGTGCTAGAATGCCACAAGAGACTTCTTTCATTGCTTGGTAAGGATGAGAATAAGAGATGTTTTGGTTGCTTATAGAGAACTGAAGATTATTATTACAATTTCTTGTCGTTAAGTGCTTGCTTTTATTTGTAGGTCTGATGATAAAAGAAAGAAAGAAAAGGGGCCGCATCGTCTGGTTTGGCAGGTGGAAGATTTTTCTGAGGATGGACCTCTTGCTGTCACAAACAGAGTAATTCATTGCTGTCAGCATGGAAATCCACGAAAGAATTGCAAAACTCAGGAGGTAAGATGCAGGGGATTTCTTTTTTTCATTTAGGGTAACTAATGCACAATTTTCAAAAGCATACTTTTCTGTTAACACCTTTGCATATATTTCAGCTCTTTTCAGAGGATGAGCATATATATTCCGGCAAAAGGAAGAGAATGTACATTCAAACGACCAAAAAAGTTGGCTGCACAGCCAAACTTTTTATTAGGTATATTAGAAGGTAAGCTACATTGCTTCTGTACAATAGTGTTGGGAAACTTATATTTCAATAGCCAAATTGCATTTGTCTAGAAATATTTTAAAACACAAAAAATACATATTCTGTATTAAGTTAACAATTTTTTTTTTTAAACCTACTGATGGTTTTAATGTATAACCTGAAAATAAATGCATTGAATTCAAATTTATTTTGGGATGCCAACAAATATACAAACAAAGGTTAGTCAACAGGAAGAGGCGAAGTTGACTAATGACTTAAATGACTTAGTTGACTAGAAATATCTTTAGTCGGGGCAGCCCTACAATATATTTATGTAGCATTTTTTGGAATAAATATAATTTCCAAGTGGGTTTACAGAGAATATTCTCTTATAAAATACATCAAACCATTAGGATTTTTTGTTCGTTTAGCAACTCTTTCAATCAATTATATTCTTACAAAGCATTTTTATTTTTTTCCTAGATTCGACAAATTCAGCATTGAGAAAGGAGCTTCAAAAGTGAGAAAACAAGTCGTCATGGACACTCTGAAAGCAGTGTCATCTGAAATAATTCACATCATCTTACCATTTGAGACAGATCACCAACACCACAAGATTTCGGCAGAAAGTGGATACACAAGAAATATCCACCCTCTTGTGAAGAAAAAAATTCAAGAGTATGTGTCATTGGGAATTACATCTGTGCCTTTCCTTAAAAAAGTGCTTTGTCAGTTTGTGAACACTGAACTCTCAGTTTCGGATTGTGTCCTCCCAAAGTCACATGATCAGTGCTACTTTACAACTAGCCATACCATTCAAAACCATGTGCATTTGGCTTTAGTAGCAGGAAGGTACTCTGGTCTTGATCAGCTTAATTTGGAAATAAAGCTGAATAAATGGAAAGAAGATGATCCTGCTGCACATTTTTACTTCAGAAAATGCTCAGAGGCCCAAATCATAGATGATAAATCCCAAGATGGTGATGGTGTGAATAGTGAAGAAAAGGAGTCCACCATGCAGAACACATTTTTGTTTGTACATCAGTCCCAAGAACAGCAGAGACTTCTTAAACGGTATGGAGACATGGTTCTCCTGGATGCCACATACAGAACAACAAAATATGCCTTGCCACTTTTTTTAGTTGTTGTCAGGACAAATGTTGGCTACAAACCTGTTGCAGAGTTCATTTGTGAGAATGAGTCCACCATGGCGATCTCTGAGGCCTTGTCTTTAATTAAAAAATGGAATGATGCCTGGAATCCAAATTATTTCATGACTGATTATTGTGAACAAGAATACCAGGCACTTCAATTGGTCTTCCCAAATACTCACAAATACCTGTGTTCTTTCCATCGAGAGCAAGCCTGGATTCGCTGGACAAGGGAAAGTAAGTATTCTCTCTCTCTCAAAATGTATGTGGTGATGGACCAGGAATGTCTAGCCCTACATGTTTTTTTTTTGTTTTTTTTATTTATTTTTTACAGTTGTCTTATTAAACCTTTTTTCCCTACGATCAAATCAGTATCATAACTCAGTTTTTTTTTTTTTATTTAACTCAGACAATTTAATATGAGTAATAATTTTGTTTTCCGTGCTGCTAAGTTCAGATTTCACTGTTTGGGCACTGCAATAATACAGAAATCAAATCTCAGCTCATTTCAAATGGGTCTACATTAAGAATTATATGTAATTGCCCCACACACAATTAGTATTTTAATTAACATTGCAGTAATTGATATTAAACAAAATATTAAGGGAAATGATAAACAATTATATTTGTAAATAAGTTTTTTCCCTATAACTTCAGCTGCTATATGTTGAGGAACTTTGCCTACAAATAAATGTTTATTATTAGAGAAATAATATGAAAAAAAAGTTATGTTAGTTTATTGAACTTGACAAAGCTAGAAATTACATGTGTGTTAAATAGTATTAGTTGTAACATTTTGAAGAAATTACTAATTAGGCATTGTAATGCACCTGTTGCAGGCAAGAACCATCTATCTGATCAAGATCGCAGTGAACTTCTTGGCCTCCTTCGTAGTGTAGCTTCTGCACATGATAGAGAAACATGTGAGGCAGCAATAAGTAAGCTCAGGGACAGTGTCTTGTATAAGAGTAATACAGAAGTTCGAAACTATGTTGAGAAAAGATGGCTCAATATTAAAGAAGTAGGGGTTACAACAGTGCCACCTTGAGAATAAATTTTTTTTGATGTTTTGTTTCATTGTTTATAATTAATTGTAATGCATTTATGTACATTGACAGTAAAGGGAGATCAGAAAGTTATATTTTTTTTACTTTGTGTTAAATTACTTTTTTCTTATTTTCAGAGGTGGTGCAGAGGATTTTCTCCACATGGATTTAATGTGTCTGTAACCACAAACAATGGCACTGAAGCAATGAACAACACATTGAAGAGCTTTTATCTGAAGATTGCGGGTACTAAAACAGTATCATCTTTGGTGGAAATAATAGTTACTGAGTTCATCCCTGAGCAGCTCCTCTCATACGCTAAACTTAATTACATGTACAGCAGTGAACACAAGGTCTACAGTGCTAACATCAGAGCCAGGCGGACCGCACTCTGACACATTTCTAACCGGCATGCATCTCGCGCTGATCACCGGTGATCGGTTCTGCGCAGATTTTGCTCATCTCAAACAAGCCTATTTAGTGCCAGCCCTGACGCGTACCGTTACGGTAGGGCCGGCCAATAGCATCCAGCTGCAGCCCCGCAGACCCAATAGCATCCAGCTGCAGCCCCGCAGACTCACCTCCGGCTAGACACCACTGGCTGGACACCAGTGGATAGACAGCCTACGTCATTTCCATTTTCTCCGTCATTTCCGTTTTCACCGCTGGATGGACAGCAATTTTATTTCCTATTTTCACCTCTGGATTGACATATATTTATTTTATATTTTCACCTCTGGATAGACAGCATATTTAGTTCTCACCACTGGATGGACAGAATATTTATTTTATATTTTCACCTCTGGATAGACAGCATATTTAGTTCTCACCTCTGGATGGACAGTATATTTATTTTATATTTTCACCTCTGGATTGACAGCATATTTAGTTCTCACCACTGGATGGACAGTATATTTATTTTATATTTTCACCTCTGGATTGACATATATTTATTTTATATTTTCACCTCTGGATAGACAGCATATTTATTTTCTGTTTTCACCAGTGGATAGACAGCATTCTTTGCAGGCTTAATTGCACACGTCTTTTCCGTATTGTCATTTTACTTTTATGACTTAAAATATATAATATAAAAGCTGTGTGCAAATTGAAATATGATCTTTATCATATCTCTTTACATAAAACAATTCTCAATAATATACTTAATATTATAACATCAATAATTAATGCAAACTGCATTCACAAGAACCACCTTGAAAATATATATTGTTCAGATCATATCACTATTTTTTGTGACTTAAATTCAGCCTAGATCAATGGACTATAACGTTTTGTCAATACAACAGACTTGTACATGTTAATTGACCACAGTTTTTTACCTTGCCCATTTGGATATTCAATTCTTATTTTTTTTTGTAAATGTAACCACTTCTGTTTTTAAAATATACGTAGATTCACATGATCAGACAATTTACCAAACAATCCAGATCAAATTAACACTTCATGGTTTTGCAATATTTATTGGAAATTACACAATCTAATTAGTAAAATTAGTCAAATCTGACCATCAGAATGAAGATGCCACAGTCAGGCCCGTAAGGTTGTGGGGGAAGTCCCTATTTCAAGAGAAAATAAAACATGAACAGTTCCAAATAAACTATTGCACACTGTGCACACCACACCTCATTCCTGCCCCCTAAAACTGGCAGTCTGGGCAATGCTCAGGAAATTCAGGGTCTGTATAAAACCCTCGCAGGTCTCCACGTCTTCCGTTTCCACAGTACCCCACCCAGTCTTTGAAAAAACATCTGCAATTTCTGCATTGTACAATTTTAAAAGGGACACACATGTCTCTTACAGCCTGGGGCAGTTTTTTGACATTCACCACACCTAAAGCAAGAACAGATGTACAATATGATTAGAATGAGCATGTTTATATTTAACTATATTAGAGTACAAGTGTTGATTCAAGGCCAATACAGAAATGAAAAATTGATTAAAAACTTAGCATATTTGTGCATAGACAACCTAGCATTTTAGACTATTCTCTGCCAAGACTGTTCTATGAGATCTCGTTAACTGGGTACAATCTTCACACATCCAAGTGAAAAGAAACGTATTTACAACATTAAATCATACCCCTCAAAGAACGATTTAATTGGAAAATCTATTGTAGCAACCTAGCTCTAGAATTGAGGCACACCAGAGTTCACTAATCCCTTTAAAAAACACGACACAGTACCTTGAAAACAAGACGATTTTTTTTTAACTAGCTAGTTTGTGCATTTGAATTCTGACATGACCTATAAATCATCTACAGTTTATTATTTTTTCTTACCGCTGACATCTGCATGGCGCGTCAAATTTGAAAAGTGAATGACGATACGGAAATGACGTCAATTTGAAATGTGAATGACGATAAGGAAATGACGTCTGCTGTCCATCCACTGGTGTCCAGCCACTGGTGTCTAGCAAGAAGTGAGTCTGCGGGGCTGCAGCTGGATGCCTCTCGGGCCGGCCCAGCTCGCGGTAGCCTACCTGAGAAAACGTTTTGGAAAAGACGGGCTATGGACCCAACCAACTCTATAGGAGGGGAGGGGAGAACTCCCTCTCATGGTACAACCCATGCAGAGGCTGCGCGCTGCGGTGTCAAGGCCAATTTATACTTCTGCGTCGAGTGTACGCCGTAGTGTACGTCGTAGGCTACGCACGTAGGCGACGCCGTCGTGAGCATTTATACTTCTGCGAATGTCTGTGTTGCTCTGCAGTTACACCGCCGAAACGCTAGTTGGCGCGGGTGGGTTTTAATGTTCCAGTTCCACTGTGTTTACATTCCTCGCGGCTATTTTGAGTTTAGGTTTCTACGAGCAATGGCGACTGAAGGAGTCATACAGATGGCTGTATTTCCGCACTTCTTCAAGCAATCTCTCGGTCACTTGGTCTATTTCCATGGCTCTTCACTGATCTTCGGAATTTAAAAATGGCGGTCGGGCGGTGCAGAGTGCAGAAGATCATTCCGGAAATGCGTAGGAGGAAACGCGATGCTATCCAGCCGACCAATCACAGATCTTGCGGTCCGCGTCGCCGCGACGCGTAGTTACATTTTTGAGGAGGTGCATGTCAGGGTACGGCGAAGGGTACGACGTATGGTACACGTCAATGCGTAGGCTACGCCGTACCTTCTACGCGCACCCGACGCAGAAGTATAAATTGGCCTTCAGAATGCAGAACGTTTGTAGCTTAATGTAACTAACGTGACAAATGTGAAAAAAAATTATAAATCCTCAACCGGCCCAAAAGTGAAGCGGCCCACCGGGAATTCTCCCGATTCTCCCGATTACCCACCCCGGGCCTGTTGACAGCCAACGCTAGGCGCCGCTAGATGCTAAGTATCGGGAAGCGCGGATTGAGTGAGAGCGAGTGGATCACGTGACATGAAGCAAGCTCGGTCTCTGCCTCAATGTTGATAATTCAAGACAGCATGAGAACTGACTGCGCATGCGCAAATCTACGTAAACTACGTTCTATGAGGCACTGCTAACCTCTGCCTCAATGGCCATGGCCTTGAATTTCCTGCATGAAACAAGGGTTTTAGGAGCAAACAATGGCAGAATGAGTATATTATATGTGTATTCCTGAATTTTTTTGTTACAAAAATTAATATTTGGAATAAAATAAATGCAATTAATAATGTGGTGAATTAATAAAGCTCTTGGAATTAATAAATGTAATGTCAACATTTCCTTTGGTGAGGCACTGCCTACCCTGACCGCACATCCCTGATTGTACATGACACAAAAGATGAGGCGTTAGTTTTACTCCAGAAAATCACTGGAAGAGCAGCTAAATAAACACAGTATAAGATGTGAGCATTATGTCTTATCCATAAACTCTCTCTCTCTCTCTCTCTCTCTCTCTCCCTTTCACTAGCATGGAACATACACAGCGAAGTACACAAAACACTTGTTACAACTAACAGTAAACAAATATAAACGCACCTTTTCAATCTGTGCTTAATAAACTGGTACACTGTAAATCCGTAAAACTATTCGATGAGCTGTCATAAAGTGCGCGCTCTCACTTTCATTTCTGCCGTGATCAGTAACGTTAGGCCTGTCGCTCCGGAGAGTGTAAGCTGGATCACGAACAGTTGGTGAGATGCTGAGATCCATCCTCGAGTAACAACGAGAGTAAATGAAGACTGATATGTTCATTCTTACATCCAACAACAAAACACCTCAATCACTTAGGAGACATTCTTGTCTACAGCTGCTCAAAAACATTGGAGGACTGTGTCCCACTCCTTCAGGGCGGGTCTATGCTCAAACTGCAGTGTCAATCAACAGTCGTGGGAGGGGCCTGTGCAATTCTACATCATATTGCATAGAATCTGAGAACAGCTCATTCTGAGACAGTGCTTATGATTTATTGAGATTGTAAAAAAAAACACTGGGTGGATTTGTATCATTCTAGGGTGGTTTTGCTCACACACTGCCAACACACATTTATGTTCAAACACCATGTAAAAGTGAATTTTGCATAATAGGTGCCCTTTAAAGCGACATCCAGTCTAAAGAGTCTATTTAGTCAGTTACAAAATCTATATTTACTGACAAATTTCCTGAATAAAGACTGAAAACTTCAAATTGAAACATATTTGTATAACACAGCATAAAACATTGTAACATCTTGGCTGCGGTCGAAACCGCATACTCAATGAGTAGGTAGGCTACTTAATTTCAATAAGGACTTACTTAACGAGCGCTAAAAGAGTAGGTACTTTATAGCCTGATCTCGTTAAGTATGAATGCGAACCGGACATCTGCCATGTTGACGTTATCATGTGACCTACGACGCGTTATCACAAGCGCAACAACTTAAATATTTGAACGACACGTTTAATTCATCTACAGTATCCGTAAATATCTTGATATTGATTAAACTTGCTCATTTTGTGGTCTTTTTGAAGAAACTGCTGCCCATTTATTTTGTGAATACATTTAGGGTTGATTTAAGTTCGTATATTTAACCCTACTAATCTGTGACCCACCGTTTTATCCTTAACGATATTATTTATTTTTATTACGAAATCCCAAAATTGTCATCTCTTGAATATGTTGTTAATTTCTTTATTTTATATCCAAACATTTTCACCCACAAGCAAAAGTGGCTTACTGCTTTATGTTTTCCTCTTTTTCTTGTTGAATTTGACTCTCGTTTCATCCCTCAGGCCTAGGCCTATAAATAACAAAAAATTCATTTTTTAAATGTATTATAATTAATTATTTAAGAAAATATATATTGAGATATTCAGCCTTGTAGGTTCTTTTTCCTGTGTATAAAATCTCATATTATGTATGCAAACCCATGAGATATATATATATATGTACCTCATAACATCAGTAACTCCACAGCCCTAACTAGAACGGTTTTCTCCAGCGTTTGTAATGTCTGCACAAAGGACAGCTGTGCCAAGATTCACCTTTGGAGAAAACTGTTGATTTTATACTCTAAAAATGTAAGTATCATTACTGTAATATAAAAAATTTATATTACCCCAGAATGAATTGCATTGCTATCCCACCCCCAAAACATACAATAATTACAACGATAAATGCTGACCAATACTTAATTACTTTTTACTGAAAATGATATAATTCAATAAAACAAACAAAATGAAATGTATGTCATATGACATAGCTATGCATGAATACACTCTAGATGTGCATATAGTGAACATATCTACATTTTCATTCAAACAATTAATTAAAGCATTAATTAATTAAATTATTATATTTTATTTACTGACAACAATGAGAAATATTAATAAATTAGTAAAAGAATGAATGAAAGTCACCATCACACAATAAACAAATGCATATACAAGTCAACACATGAAACAAAGCTTTATTCAAACTACAATCATGTATGTAGGCTACAGGCGCTGAACCCCACATCCTTCTGCCATCTCACAGCGGTTCCCATTCTGCAGCTTTATTCTGATGAATCAGCTGACCACCAGAGGTGAGCCGTTCCTTCGTGCCTGAGTTTGTTGTTTGTGTTGTGTTGTGCTTCACAATCTGAGGCAATAAGGGCAGGTGGAGTGATGGAGGGTCTCGGAAGGGCAGGTGGATTGATGGAGGGTCTCGTAAGGGCAGGTGAAGTGATGGAGGGTCTCGTAAGGGCAGGTGAAGTGATGGAGGGTCTCGTAAGGGCAGGTGGAGTGATGGAGGGTCTCGGAAGGGCAGGTGAAGTGATGGAGTGTCTCGTAAGGGCAGGTGAAGTGATGGAGGGTCTCGTAAGGGCAGGTGAAGTGATGGAGGGTCTCGTAAGGGCAGGTGAAGTGATGGAGTGTCTCGTAAGGGCAGGTGAAGTGATGGAGTGTCTCGTAAGGGCAGGTGAAGTGATGGAGGGTCTCGTAAGGGCAGGTGGAGTGATGGAGGGTCTCGTAAGGGCAGGTGAAGTGATGGAGGGTCTCGTAAGGGCAGGTGAAGTGATGGAGGGTCTCGTAAGGGCAGGTGAAGTGATGGAGGGTCTCGTAAGGGCAGGTGGAGTGATGGAGGGTCTCGTAAGGGCAGGTGGAGTTATGGAGGGTCTCGGAAGGGCAGGTGAAGTGATGGAGTGTCTCGTAAGGGCAGGTGGAGTGATGGAGGGTCTCGGAAGGGCAGGTGAAGTGATGGAGTGTCTCGTAAGGGCAGGTGAAGTGATGGAGGGTCTCGTAAGGGCAGGTGGAGTGATGGAGGGTCTCGGAAGGGCAGGTGAAGTGATGGAGTGTCTCGTAAGGGCAGGTGAAGTGATGGAGGGTCTCGTAAGGGCAGGTGGAGTGATGGAGGGTCTCGTAAGGGCAGGTGAAGTGATGGAGGGTCTCGTAAGGGCAGGTGAAGTGATGGAGGGTCTCGTAAGGGCAGGTGAAGTGATGGAGGGTCTCGTAAGGGCAGGTGGAGTGATGGAGGGTCTCGGAAGGGCAGGTGAAGTGATGGAGTGTCTCGGAAGGGCAGGTGGAGTGATGGAGGGTCTCGGAAGGGCAGGTGAAGTGATGGAGTGTCTCGTAAGGGCAGGTGGAGTGATGGAGGGTCTCGGAAGGGCAGGTGAAGTGATGGAGTGTCTCGTAAGGGCAGGTGGAGTGATGGAGGGTCTCGGAAGGGCAGGTGAAGTGATGGAGTGTCTCGGAAGGGCAGGTGGAGTGATGGAGGGTCTCGTCCATGGGACCATTTCCAGGATTCAGCTCTGGGCTCTTCATCCTCAGTGCTCACACCAGTCTGCTGACATTTCAGATCCTACAAAAATGCACAAACATAACACAAAAGCAGTCATTTCAACAGCACAATGTCATTTGATTTCAGTATTATTTAGAAGACAAAAACGCTTTTTTTCACAAATGCAGCCATCATCTTTCCTTGCAGGTCCTGCTCCACCACAAAAGATCTGCAGCAAATGCACAGAAATCAAGAATCAGAAAGGTGCTGTAATAGCTCTGTTTGAAATTACAATAATTATAATAAACTACAACTTAATATTTAAATAGTTGTTGTTCATGTCTGTAGTATACTCACTCAAAGCCTTTGATGGCAGCATTCAGCTTCATGAGCCACTCTCCACCGGATAAACACACATCTGTTCATCTGTCCCTGTAACATCCAGACAAGATTCACGTTACCTCTGTGATTTATGAGCTCAACACTACATTTACATGTTGAGGTTGTTTTAACTTTTTATCCAACATAAATGTTCCTCAGTTTATCAACAGTATCAGTATCAACAGTAAGTTTCATTTTGCGAGAGTCAGAGGTTTTGTAAATCGTGCTTGAAGATGAGGTTTTGTGTTTAATGTTTTCAGAAAAAGGAGCAAGGTTTCAGAAATTGTGTTTTAGCAATTGAGAAAAACTGTAAAATCGGTTGTAAGGCCTTACTGAACACAGAGCAAGCTATTGTTGAACATTAAATATCAATGTTCAGAACAGTGCAAAAAATGCTGAAAGTGTTTTAGCAATTGTGAAAAACTGTAATAATAATAATAATAATAATAATAACATTAATAATAATAAAAACGAGCTTAAAATCACATTTTAAAGGGTTTATTGCATGAAAAACATGCTATATTCTTAATAAATAAACAAGTGATCATTGCATAGTAAACAAATGTGAAAAACAATGTTAAATTCCAACATTGTTTGTGAAAGTCCAACAAAGTTATATGTACACTTGGCGGCTCAGTTGTAACACTGTGCTACAACTAACCCTGCTGTGTAAAAAATATTTTAAGTCTAGCTAACAGTTGCTGACATGGTTTGAAATGGTGCTATGTTTTAGCCAACAAGACAGTGATTTAGGTAATATAAAGTTAGATTTGGTGACGTATACACCCAACTCAGAAACTGAAAAAAACGTATGATGAAAAAATGTACTTGCATGGTGTCAAAATACTCTTTGTCCAGAATCTTCTTATCAAAACTTTCCACAAATCAGTGGGAGACCGTCTTCTGGCAGTGAGAGAAAATAAGCGGAAACACAACCTGCTTGACCCTGACTATGTAAAAGGTCCGTGTTACATTTAACCCAGCGTTATGTTGTGCCCCGCGCTCCCCTATTTTAAGAAGTGCCAAAATTAAAACTGTTGGACGAAACTGATATTCTTAATTCTTTCTTTTGACAAACAGGAAAAGAGAATATGAATTACATGTATAGTAAGTACACTGCTTTTCAAGGGTTTTTTTACAGTAACTTACTGGCAACACTGTTGCCAGTAAGTTACTGTAATTAAGAGTTACAGTACCAAACCGTATTTCAGTTTTACAGTACATGGCACTGTAATTGTGTAATACAGTGCATTACTGTAAAAACGAAGCTAATCAGTACACTACTGTAATTATTTTTATTTGTACTAAATATAAATTAGATTTCATAATTTTAATATATGATTAATTTTATTTTTATCCTACATTTTAAGCAGTCAAAAAGGAACTGTCCAACACTGGACAAAACACAGTTCTTTTCACAATACATGACACATAACCCCACCTTAAAAATAATTTCACTTATTTCCCAAAAATGTGTTGGATTCATGTACACTGGTGGCCAAAAGAAGTATTTAAGTGTCTTAATGTTTTTGAAAGAAGTCTCTTTGATGCTCAAGAAACATTGCCTATTATTATCAATGTCTGACTGTCTACTCCTCCATCTTTTCCACAGCTTGTTTAAGCACATTTCAATTGAGCACATTTTAAAGTTAATTTTGTATTTGTATGTCAACATGCGTATGTCAAGCATCTGTTGATTGAACTATTCCATGCTGAGAATTGTTTTTTAATATGTTTTTTTTTTTTCGTGTGCTTTAAATGCAAATAGTTTTATGTATCTTTTGGCAGTTAAGTAGGCTATTTTATGTTTGCAGCGTCAGTATAAAATTGCTTAGTAACTAATTCCACAACTATTCCTATTATCATATAACAAATAAAATAATAAACAATATATATATATTTTTTTTTGTAATTGACAGAATCTCTATGAAACTATTTGAACAAACATATTTTAAAAGATATTTTAAAACAAAAGTCAATGGGCCAAATAAAAAATAATAGGCTATGTATTCTTTTTGATAATATTCAGTGTTGGAATTGATGATGATGAATGAATACAAACAAATAATATTTTAAATTAACTACTAACAAATTATCTTTTTATTTGTGCATAATTTGACAAAAATAGCAGAATAAAATATTTTATATGTGAAATGTACCTGTTTTTTATGTATACTGTTCACCTCATTTCATTTTGTTGGCTCTTGGGTAACTGGAAACAATAACTTTTGAATAAATCATTTTACTTGATAAATAGGCTATTAAAATGTTATATGTTTATTTATTTTCGGTTTATCATAGTTTTACAATGAATTTGATTGATTGAAAGTCTAGAGCTGGCAGGGTAAATCAAAATCTATATATAAAAGTAATTTAAAACATTCACACGTGATAAAAAATAAAAGATTAATCTAATTGTTTGAATCAACAACTAGAACATTTAAATAATAACCATTTCCGTCCTCAGGAGTTCTGGCGCGGCCTTTGTGACGTCATAAGCACTCAGTCAAGAGTTCGGTGAGTGAATGCAGTGTGGAGAAGTGAATCTGCTGCATCGCGCGACATCAGAGGTAGGAAAAACTATATTTACATTATTTCGCCAATAGATGGCGGCAAATACTGTCTTTATGAGACAGTCTGTCAGACGCAGCGTGTCAGGGCACGGAAAACCCCTTAACTGTTAAAAGTTCAAGATATCGCAGACATTCAAACAGATTTTTATTAGGAATAAATGACTGAGCTGAAGGAAAATGCTATATCAACTGTAAATGCAGGTACTCTCGCTTACTCAATCTCTCACAATACTCTACTCTATAAGCTTCAATGAACAATATCAGTGAGAATAGTATGTTTACGTTGCTAAGATGGTTGCTAGGGGTGTTGTGCAGTGGAACATTGAAGCGATCATTGCCGTGTTTTATCGTGAAAAAACCCCACTAAAGTTAATCAGAACCAAGGACTGGAACTACCCGTTTTATATAGATAAATATACTGCAGATAATGGCTTTATTGGTCAATTATGTTGTTTAGCATTTATAATTGCAAGATGTTTTTTCCTTACATTTTCGTCTTGATAATTTCTCTTGTTTTAATAATTTGTTTATTTGCTTTGGTAACTTACTATTTTCACAATTTTCTAAACTCGTAGCTCAAAAATCCAAACTGATAACACTAGTAACCGAGCTAACATTAGTCATTCTTTCAGAACCTGATCCCATGCTTTCATTACAGTTATGCACATTTTCAGTCGACATTATCATTTTTTCAAAACACAAAATGATCTTATTTTGTGTTCAGCAGGACAGAGAAACCCTACAGGACTGGAACAACTGGAGGGTGAGTAAATAATGACAGGATTTTCATGTTTTGGTGAACTAGCCTATCCCTTTAACAGCCGTTAATTTAATAGCAAACAGTGCAATATTCATGTTTTAAATCACCCTCTTTCCTGAAATAAGTAACACAGGCTACAGGTGCCACTTTAGAAAATACATTTACATTACCTAAATTACGTAACAAAATCCATAATATTTATCTATCATGTGTGTTATCAAAAGATGTGATGAAGTTATGAAACTGCCATGAAGTTTTGTCCTAGGACAGTTTGCTGCCAATACAGTAAATGTTCTCACTGTGCCATATAACTGAATCTGTATTGTAGTTGACCTTTATAAGGGTGAGTTACAATAATGGGTACTATACGCTTATCCGGACCACGCGATGGCCTACCCCTAACCCCGCCCCTAAACCTACCCGTCACTGGGGTTAAGACCAATCAGGGATGACTATACGGACTATACAGGACTAAAAGACACATGTGTGGTCCATTGAGAAGTAATTAAGATTATTCTACAAACACTTTTAGTGTCCTGGTCCTCCTTCTCCTGCCCCGGTCTTTTGGGCTGAGCGAAGTTTTAACAAAGTGTTGACTGTTTGTTTTGAACATCAGGAGTGAGAGAGAGCTTCAGCACAATCAGATCTAGCCTAGTTTTCCTGCAGATTAAGGTCTAACATTTCTGACATTAAACATCATGATCTAACTATTATGTAGTTGAGTATGGTAAGTATGCTTATAGCAAAGGGTTTTGTACATTTTAATGTAAAAGACAGATTATACTTAATTGGTTTTCAGTCTTTATTCAGGAAATTTGTCAGTAAATATAGATTTTGTAACTGACTAAATAGACTCTTTAGACTGGATGTCGCTTTAAAGGGCACCTATTATGCAAAATTCACTTTTACATGGTGTTTGAACATAAATGTGTGTTGGCAGTGTGTGAGCAAAACCACCCTAGAATGATACAAATCCACCCAGTGTTTTTTTTACAATCTCAATAAATCATAAGCACTGTCTCAGAATGAGCTGTTCTCAGATTCTATGCAATATGATGTAGAATTGCACAGGCCCCTCCCACGACTGTTGATTGACACTGCAGTTTGAGCATAGACCCGCCCTGAAGGAGTGGGACACAGTCCTCCAATGCTTTTGAGCAGCTGTAGACAAGAATGTCTCCTAAGCGATTGAGGTGTTTTGTTGTTGGATGTAAGAATGAACATATCAGTCTTCATTTACTCTCGTTGTTACTCGAGGATGGATCTCAGCATCTCACCAACTGTTCGTGATCCAGCTTACACTCTCCGGAGCGACAGGCCTAACGTTACTGATCACGGCAGAAATGAAAGTGAGAGCGCGCACTTTATGACAGCTCATCGAATAGTTTTACGGATTTACAGTGTACCAGTTTATTAAGCACAGATTGAAAAGGTGCGTTTATATTTGTTTACTGTTAGTTGTAACGAGTGTTTTGTGTACTTTCGCTGTGTATGTTCCATGCTAATGAAAGGGAGAGAGAGAGAGAGAGAGTTTATGGATAAGACATAATGCTCACATCTTATACTGTGTTTATTTAGCTGCTCTTCCAATGATTTTCTGGAGTAAAACTAACGCTTCCTCTTTTGTGTCATGTACAATAAACTTAATTGAACTCATCAGTATATTTTGGTCATCATTCGGACGAGGCCTCCTACAGCAGGCTTGTATTAATAGTGGATAAAAGCAGATGACAAATAAGTTATAATCATAATTAAGCTAAACTATACCTGTTCAATCTCCATACAGTATATATTCTCTGGCTCTGTGGGCATTATTGTCCGACTCCGAGTCAAAATGAACACCGCAACTGCATAGGCGTAATTTGCGGGTGGGACGGGTGGGACATGTCCCCACCACTTTTTGCTAAGGTCGATATTGTCCCCACCACTTTTGAAACATCTCGCGGCACGAATGTACCGATAAAAAAACAAAAAAACATCTCCAGTTAACTAGCAGAGCATTCATTTAATTCGTTTGTTAAAGGACAAGTTCGGTATTTTACACTTAAAGCCCTGTTTACAGATCGTATCTGATGAAATAGAACGGTTAAGATAAAAATTTGGACACATGCTCCTGTCCCGAGAATTTTAGGTATATTTCGCTTCCCCCCCCCCACCCCCACAATGGTTGTCTATGTGCACTGGAAGATTCCTTCCTAAAAACACATTAAACTTTCGTTTACAAAGACGTGAAACTCACCGAGTGGTCAGGGGTGTTCACTGATATGTTCACTCAAAAATCGCTGAAAAAGATGCATTCCAACAGGTTTTATCGTAGTTTTTGTCCAACTCCATTGACTTGTAGGACGTGATGTGAGACCGCAGCACCTTTACGGTATTACTCCGCCCCTTCTTCTTCTGCTTCTTCTGTGTATTCAATGAAATGCCCGTGGTTTGCTTGCAATTGGCAAAGGTGCATTATCGCCACCAACTGGGCTGGAGTGTCTATTATTCAAGCTCTCAACGGAAGAATCACGGGTGTGACGCGTTTGGCAAAATAGGTCCACAAAAGCGAAATAAACCTAAAATTCTCGGGACAGGAGCATGTGTCCAAATTTTAATCTTAACCATTCTATTTCATCAGATACGATCTGTAAACAGGGCTTTAAGTGTAAAATACCGAACTTGTCCTTTAAATAAGAGGCGATCTAGCCCTGAAATGTGTTGTTTCTGAAATAAAGTGATCAGAGTGCTCGTTGCCGATGCGATCAGTGACGCGGATACTGTGTTCTCTAGTGGCTCGCGCACAGTCTTCACTCAGACGCGCGCTTCAATCCATTGTGGAGACTCTCTATTCGTTCCGGTGAAATTACTAAACAAAATGTGTACAAACGTATCCTTGCCTGATATACAACCACTGATAAACATAATCGGTTTTGATGAGGAGAAAAAAAAACCGATATGAGTGCGGATTAGAAGTCAAGTCAAGTCAAGTCAAGTTTATTTGTATAGCGCTTTTCACAATACAGATTGTATCAAAGCAGCTTCACAGTATTCAATTTAAATAATACAACAAAGTTTGTTTCAAGAGGAATTTATTGATTGATAAAATTAAATTAAATATCCCAAAATATCCCCAACTGAGCAAGCCAAAGGCAACAGTGGCAAGGAACCGAAAAACTCCATCAAGTGACCTAATGGAGAAAAAAAAACCTTGGGAGAACCCAGGCTCAGTCGGGGGCCAGTTCTCCTCTGGCATTTATGAGCTAGAGGCCGGATTGTAGTTTGAACTGTAGGATTATATGAATGCCTGGCTGAAGAGATGAGACTTTAATCTAGTTTTAAACTGGGAGAGCGAGTCTGAGCAACGAACAGTATCAGGAAGACTATTGCAGAGTTTTGGAGCCAAATGTGAAAATGCTCTCCCTCCTTTGGTGGTTCTGGATATCCTAGGTATGACCAAAAGCCTTGAATTTAGTGATCTTAAAGAGCGCGATGGATTATAGGGTGATAGAAGATCCGTTAAATAGACTGGAGCTAAACCGTTTAGGGCTTTATAAGTCAGTAGCAATACCTTGTAATTAATACGGAACTTTATAGGTAACCAATGCAGTGATGATAAAATCGGTGTTATATGATCATATTTTCTTGATCTCGTAAGAACTCTAGCGGCGGCATTTTGGACTAACTGTAGCTTGTTTATTGAGGATGCAGGACAACCAGCTAATAAAGCATTACAGTAATCCAGTCTCGAGGTCATGAATTCATGAACTAACTTTTCTGCATCAGAAACTGATAGCATATTACGTAGCTTAGCAATGTTTCTAAGGTGGAAAAAGGCTGTTTTTGTAACATATGAAATATGATTTTCAAAAGACAGGTTGCAATCGAGTATAACACCCAGGTCTTTTACTGTAGAGGATAAAGTAACAGGACATCCAATGATGTTAAAGTTGTGTTGTGCGAGGTTTTGTGGGCGGTTTTTTGAACCGATAAGTATTACCTCTGTCTTGTCTGGATTGTATGATCTATAGTATCGAACGCAGCACTAAGATCAAGTAAAACTAGTATTGAGATACAGCCTTGGTCAGAAGCTAAAAGTAAATCATTTGTGATTTTAACAAGCGCAGTTTCAGTGCTATGATGCGGTCTGAATCCAGACTGAAACTTTTCATAGATATCATTTTGTTGCAAGAAAGAGCCCAGTTGAGCGGACACCACTTTTTCTAATATTTTAGACATAAATGGAAGATTTGAAATGGGTCTATAATTCGCTAGATTATTATGATCTAATTGTGGTTTCTTAATGAGAGGTTTTATAACTGCCAGTTTAAATGTTCTTGGAACATGACCTAAAGATAAAGACGAGTTAATAATATTGAGGAGAGGCTCTTCCACTATAGGTAACACTTCTTTCAGTAGTTTAGTTGGTATAGGATCTAATAAACATGTTGTTGTTTTAGATGAAGTGATAAGTTTATTTAACTCTTTTTGTTCTATAGTTGTAAAGCACTGTAATTGTTCTTGCGGGGTGATAATTGAAGCTGAATTATAAGGCGCGATTGAAGATTGAACGTTTACAATTGTGGTTCTGATGCTTTCTATTTTCTCAGTGAAGAAGTTCATGAAATCATTACTACTGAACTGTAACGGGATATTTTGTTCGGGTGACGTCTGTTTATTTGTTAGTCTAGCCACGGTGTTAAATAAAAACCTTGGATTGTTTGGTTGTTTTCTATTAGTTTGCGGAGGTGCTCAGCCCTGTCCGCTTTTAGGGCCTTTTTATAACGTGACATACTGTCTTTCCACGAGATTCTAAAGACCTCTAAATTAGTTTGTTTCCATTTACGCTCTAAAATACGGGTTTCTCTCTTTAGAACATGCGTAGTATTGTTGTACCATGGTGCTTTATTTTTCTCTCTGACCTTTTTTAATTTAATAGGTGCAACCACATCCAATGTTCTAGAGAGAATGGTGCTCATAGTGCTAGTTAGTTCTTCTAGTTCATCTGTTTGTTTGGGTTCAGGCGGCAGCTGAGACAGATTAGGCTAGATAAGCAATTTGAGAAATTATCTATGGTGGATGGGAGGATTGTTCTGCCTGGTCGATAACGCGACGCCGCATGACATATTACAGCAGTACGTAATATGCAAGTTACCATGTAGTGATCAGTGACTTCATCACTTTGTGGAATGATATCTATATCGGTTGGATTGGTTCCATGTGATATAATTAAATCGAGTGTATGATTAAGACGATGTGTTGGTCCGGTGACGTTTTGCTTGACCCCAAATGAATTTAATAAATCTGTAAACGCAGCTCCTAACGCATCATTTGGATTATCTACGTGTATGTTAAAATCTCCAACAATTAATGCTTTATCGACATTGACTAATAGGTCTGAGAGAAAATCTGCAAACTCTTTTAGGAAATCAGCGTAAGGCCCTGGCGGTCTATATACGGTAGCCAAGGCTAGAGATAATAGGGATGTTTTTCTAACATCTAAGAGCGTAACATTTAGTACAAGTACTTCAAATGAAATAAACGTATAACCCGTTTTCTGAGTAACATTTAGAAAATCTTTATAAATGGTTGCAACACCTCCGCCACGACCAATCAGACGGGGCTCATGCTTATAACAGTATCCAGGAGGAGTAGACTCATTAATACCGAAATAATCATTTGGTTTAAGCCAGGTTTCAGTAAGGCAAAGTACATTGAAGCTATTATCTGTGACTATTTCATTTACAATAACTGCCTTAGGTGTGAGTGATCTAATGTTTAGAAGACCTAGCTTTAGAAATAGTTTTTGTTTACTAATAGCAACATTTTCTGTTTTAATAACAATTAGATTTTTCCTAGATCCTGCATTAGATTTATTATTTGATCTCACTAAACGAGGAATAGACACGGTTTCTATGCAATGTTCTACACTAGTATTTATATCAGTTGAATTGGTGCAGCAGAGACTATGATTTGGACTTTTGGTTACTAGTCAAAGGGTATTTACCCAGAACCTCTGCTCTGACACGCTTGGCAAAAGTTCTACCACTGGACCATTTAAATGTACTCTTCACATAACGGATCTATGTATTTATTCACGTGAAAATTCTCACTACAAACAACATCAAACCTATACCAAACATATACCAAATTAAACCCGATGTACTATTTAAATCGATTGCTGGACATCGTAATGTTATTGTACATACATCTGATTTATGATTTTGCATACCCCATCTCCCCCTATGTTTGCAGCGTCAGTATAAAATTGCTTAGTAA
The DNA here is from genome assembly GCF_965113295.1 of Leuciscus leuciscus. Lineage (NCBI taxonomy): Eukaryota > Metazoa > Chordata > Actinopteri > Cypriniformes > Leuciscidae > Leuciscus > Leuciscus leuciscus. The sequence continues at coordinate 36,539,786 of NC_138732.1, forward strand.
CTAATTCCACAACTATTCCTATTATCATATAACAAATAAAATAATAAACAATATATATATATTTTTTTTTGTAATTTGTAATTGACAGAATCTTCACACTAGATTTCTAAATGTTGGACTAAATAAAACATCTCAGTTGAATGAACTATGAAACTATTTGAGCAAACATATTTTAAAAGATATTTTAAAACAAAAGTCAATGGGCCAACTAAAAAATAATAGGCTATGTATTCTTTTTGATAATATTCAGTGTTGGAATTGATGATGATGAATGAATACAAACAAATAATATTTTAAATTAACTACTAACAAAATTATCTTTTTATTTGTGCATAATTTGACAAAAATAGAAGAATAAAATATTTTATATGTGAAATGTACCTGGTTTTTATGTATACTGTTCACCTCATTTCATTTTGTTGGCTCTTGGGTAACTGGAAACAATAACTTTTGAAGAAATCATTTTCACTTGATAAATAGGCTATTAAAATGTTATATGTTTATTTATTTTCGGTTTATCATAGTTTTACAATGAATTTGATTGATTGAAAGTCTAGAGCTGGCAGGGTAAATCAAAATCTATATATAAAAGTAAATTAAAACATTCACACGTGATAAAAAAAAGAAAAGGTTCATGTAATTGTTTGAATCAACAACTAGAACATTTAAATAACAATTTCCATCCTCAGGATTTCTGGCGCGGCCTTTGTGACGTCATAAGCACTCAGTCAAGAGTTCGGTGAGTGAATGCAGTGTGGAGAAGTGAATCTGCTGCATCGCGCGACATCAGAGGTAGGAAAAACTATATTTACATTATTTCGCCATTAGATGGCGGCAAATACTGTCTTTATGAGACAGTCTGTCAGACGCAAATGACTAGCGTGTCAGGGCCTATTTTTTACAGTCTATGGCAGTGGCGGATACAGAATGTCATTAATAGGTGGGCCTGGTGAATATACGGGGGGGCCTCGGATTTTTAAGCTTATATACACGCCCAGTGGCGTAACTTTGCTAAATTAGATATATGTACATTGTACAATAACATTACGATGTCCAGCAATCGATTTAAATAGTAGGCTACATGGTGTTTAATTTGTCGTTTAATGAGATGTAGCCTTATATATTTTGTCAGTGCTGACAATTTTTGTGTGACTAAAATACATAGATTCGCCTATTCAAACAACGTACACCTAAATGGTCCAGTGGTAGAACTTTCGCCAGCAGTGTCAGAGGTTGTGGGATCTAATCCGCACCAGTTTAGTTTTTTTTCTCATCAAAACTGATTATGTTCATCAGTGGTTGTATATCAAGGAGGGACATGTGTGCATTATGATGTGTGATTTCACCAGAACGAATAGAGTATCCGCAACGGATTGAAGCGCGCGTCCGGATTGAAGCACGAGCCACACGAGAGAACACTGTATCAGCGCCACTGATCGCAGCGGCAACGAGCACTTTCATCACTTGATTTAAAAAACACAGTTCAGTGCTAGATCGTCTCTTATTTAACAAACGAACGAAATGAATGCTCTGCTGGTTAACTGGAGATGTTTAATGTATTTGTAGAATTGGTACATTAGTGCCGCGAGATGTTTAAAAAAGTGGTGGGGACATGTCCCTCGCCCCACCCGCAAATTACGCCTATGTAACACGCCTGATAAATATGTCAACTATAGCAGATCAGTACTTAGGTAGTGAATTTAACTACCTTGTACTCATGTCAGTCAGCCCTCCCGGCTGCTTTAAACCTGAAGTTCATCTGTCTGTTATGCGACTCGCATGTAGACTATCACAACATTAAGTCAGTGCGCGCACAGAGAGCGGTGTTGCGTGATAGCATCACTGGACTGACACATGATATGCCGACATAATAATTTTCTTTTGTAGCTATTTTTCGTAGCTATTGTACATAAATGTCCTCAGGAAACTATTACAATGACATTATTTATTAATTCATTATTATTATTATTATTATTATTAAAATTAAAAATTTAAATTGTTTTTATTAATCTGATTGGGCGGGCCACCGGTCAATCTGGGTGGGCACGTGCCCACCCAGGCCCACCCATAAATCCGCGCCTGGTCTATGGTCAGGGCACGGGAAAACCCCTTAACTGTTAAAAGTTCAAGATATGGCAGCGGACATTCAAACTGATTTTTATTAGGAATATATGACTATATCTACTGTAAATGCAGGTACTCTCGCTTACTCAATCTCTCACAATACTCTACTCTATAAGCTTCAATGAACAATATCAGTGAGAATATTATGTTTACGTTGCTAAGATGGTTGCTAGGGGTGTTGTGCAGTGAAACATTGAACCATTGAAGCGATCATTGCCGTGTTTTATCGTGGAAAAACCCCACTAAAGTTAATCAGAACCAAGGACTGGAACTACCCGTTTTATATAGATAAATATACTGCAGATAATGGCTTTATTGGTCACTTGTGTTGTTTAGCATTTATAATTGCAGGATGTTTTTAACTTACATTTTCGTCTTGATAATTTCTCTTGTTTTAATAATTGTTTTATTTGCTTTGGTAACTTACTATTTTCACAATTTTCTAAACTCGTAGCTCAAAAATCCAAACTGATAACACTAGTAACCCAGCTAACGTTAGTCATTCTTTCAAAACATGATCCCATGCTTTCATTACAGTTATGCACATTTTCAGTCGACATTATCATTGTTTCAAAACACAAAATGATATTATACAGAGAAACCCTACAGGACTGGAACAACTTGAGGGTGAGTAAATGACAGGATTTTCATGTTTGGGTGAACTAGCCTATCCCTTTAACAGCCGTTAATTTAATAGCAAACAGTGCAATATTCATGTTTTAAATCACCCTCTTTACTGAAATAAGTAACACAGGCTACATGTGCCACTTTAGAAAATACATTTACATTACCTAAATTGCGTAACAAAATCCATAATATGTATCTATATATATATAAATATCTATATAAATACATGCATACATACACACATACACACACATGGCTCAGGAAGAGACATACATACACACATACACACACACGCCTTAGGAAGAGACACACATACACACACACACACACACACATGGCTCAGGAATATACATACACACGTGTGTGTGTGTGTGTGTGTGTGTGTGTGAGAGAGAGAGAGAGAGAGAGAGAGAGTATGTGTGTGTACTTTCAAGATAAAGGTGTGTTAAAGACACATTTGACTTCCAAAGAAACAGGACTAGAGGCTTCGTTACTCGCAAAGCCTGTAAAAATGAGACTGTTTATGAACTGTACATTTGAAATAGGGATGCACTGATATGAAAGTTTGGCCGATATGAATAACCGACAATTCTTTATGTTTGAAAGCCGACATGAAGGCAGATAAATCTAAATCCAAATTTTGATGTAATTTTTGAGAGCCTGATTACAAAAACAAAAGTCTCATTATTAAAAGCCAGGTCCCAAACATACAATTATAATGTTTCCATTATAATTTTATGTAGCCTATATGTCAGACTTGCTCTGCACATGTTGCACTTTACTGTATTTTCCTTTTTTGAAGTGATTAAAAATCATATTTCAAGCAATTCAAAAACATGGTGAACAGTGCGCATCTGAAGTGTCTCAGCTGAGGGGGATTATCCATTATTTATCGGCTTTAATATATCAGCCAAATTTTCTTTTCGGGCCGATAACTTAAAAAATTTACATATATCGGCCGATACCGATATAGTGGCCGATATATCGTGCATCCCTAATCTGAAACAAATAGACTGTTAGTTTTTAAAGAAAGTGAAAACATTTTTAGACCCTCCCTACACATGTACATAAAGACACTTATATTTTTAGCTTGATGATCTAATTAATTTCCTCCTTATTTTCTCTCTCCTCTCTTTCTGTTCAAGCATCAGAACCATATGTCTTCATGTGACACTGGGTCCAGACAACACTCAGAGCTTGACCTTCTGCATCAGCCATCATCACTGGAGGAACTGAAGGATATCATCTGTCACAAACTTCAGATTGAGGTTTTTTTTACTGCATATATTTTTATTATTTATATATCTTTCAGTTTTTATTTCTTTGCTCTTCGATGTGCTTTACACTCTCTACATTGAGAATCCCAAACAATTCTTTAAAGCTGCACAGAAAAGTGAAAGTTTCCAGCTCAAACTGAAGCAGCTGCTCCTCAAAAGTTGTTTGAAGATCTAAGGACTAAAAAGTAATCTGTTGTGTCTGTGGCTTTAAAGGGGTCTTAAAAGCCGTTAGGGCGGGCGTACACGGTGCGAGTTCGGACACTTGGGAGGTCGTGAGATATTGCACACGTTGCGAGTCAGTTTAAAGGTACAATATGTAAGAATTTTGCATTAAAATATCCCAAAATCTCAAGGCCAGTGTTATATATTTTGTTAAGTTGATTACTTACAATATCCCAAATGTTTCCAACTATTTTTAAATAATGAGAAAATTGCGATTTTAACCAAGGAAACGGGGCGTTAGAGCAGGGGGAGCTGGGAGTCGCCAGTCAATTGCGTCATATCTGCGTTACCCTCGGTTTCCGCTCGTACTGCGTGGAGTCCTGGACAAATGCGGAAGTTGTAGTTGTAGCGTCTATCAAGCAACAAACGTTAGCTTGTTTCGTGCAGTCGTTATGGAACACAATTATTATTTACTGATTGCAGCTGGTTCTGTCGACAAAGCATGCTTAATTTTATATTTTCCAAATGTAGCATTCGGTAATAGTTATGTTTATGCAAGGAAAGTATTATTGCTTTAGGTTTGTGTTTAGTTTATTGACATTGTTTATCACGTCTGGTGTTTATGGCCATGTAAATAAATATAGCATGTGTTATACATAAAGATTAATCAGTATTTTGGCAAATGATGTGGGCATGTTCGAATGTACTTTTACAACAATTGTTTAGAACACGTAAAACTGCGCAGCGTTATCACAACAATGAATTCGACAAATACAGTAACATCTATGATAACCAATTTAGTATTAAACCTTACTTTTCTTGCTGTTAATTCATTTTAATGAAATAAAAGTGTGATGAGGTTCAAGAGTCAGGAAGAAGACGGGTCGGCGTGACTGGGACTCGTACTTTATTAAAATAAAACAAAACAAACAAAAGTCGCGCACAACGCGCATTCACCGTGGCGACGGCACAAAACAGTTCAAAAATGAGAGCTCGGATCCACCGGTTTTCTTTCTCTGCGTCCAATTTTCTCTCCAGTCTCTGATTCCAGCACGGTCTCTCCACGCCAATAATACTGCAAAAAGACACAGGTGTTCGTCATTTGCACTTGACCTACTTAGTCCCGCTCGTCTTGTTTCTATCTCTCCCTTTACAGACCGCGCTGAACCACGCCCCCCCTCGCCACAAAAAGCATGTCATTAAACGCAACATTTATAAAAATAGAACATCCATGAACATGATTTTTCGATTCCCGTCTGACTGATTTACATCCACGGTGGAGTTGAAAACAACAGTTCCCATCATTCTACACTCCTTTACATGGTCATCAAGCTACGCCGTTGTTGTTGTTTGGAATGTAGCGCCCTCTAGCGGCAGACAATGTTGCATATTGTACCAAGCGTGCCGCACAAGCCCTGAAAAGTGAAGCCAAAACGTCTCGATCGCCCCCCCGGTGACTGGTCCTAGTATAGGTCATAAGCCCCGCCTCCCTGTGTTATTCAACGGGACGTGAGCCCAACTAAACAATTAAATACACTTCAAATATCTTTTTTCCAAAGGTGGTTTCTTTCATTTGCTGTCGTTTTTATCACGCTGATGTAAGTTCAAGTGTCTGTTTCAAAAATAAGTTGGTTTTTAGTTAGTTACGTGATGCGGTGGTGTAACGTCATGATTGACAGCTGTGATTGACAGGTTCTCTGAGCGAAGTAGTCACTGAAGCACCAACGGACATTTTTTTCGGGATCTTCGGAGGACTGAGGAGATTGTATTTACTTTATTTTAACAAGCCTCTTGTCGTACTGCAATCAATTTCTTTTAAAGTGTGCAGAATCCACTCTCCCTCAGTGCATTCTGCGAGAGTGAGGGCGGAGCGTTGATTTCACGGCTTTACTTCCTGCTCACTACTGCGCAGGTCTGGTCCCGAGATCGCTACTGCGCAGACTCAAGTTCCAATATGTCAGCGCCATATCGGGACTCTGGCGGCTTCAGTTCTCATCAATGGAAGAGAGCGAAGGGGCGTCGTCCATCTTTTTTTACAGTCTATGTATTGTACCTTTAACTTATAATCGCGTCAAAGCAGCTGGTACACGGCACGACTGTCCTGCATGAATTTTATCCCGAGCCGGCAGCAATCACGTGGGCTTTCGCGCTAAACACAGAGACCGTCATGTTGTATGCATGCAGGCAAAGCTTCAGATAGAAAAATGACATGAATGTGTGTGCAGATGATTTGTTGAAAAGCAGAGAACAGTAGCCATTCCTTTCAACATAAAAACTTGAGAGAGAGAGAGAGAGAGAGAGAGAGAGAGAGAGAGAGAGAGAGAGAGAGAGAGAGAGAGAGAGAGAGAGAGAAAAGTGTGTGTGTGTGTGTGTGTGTGTGTGTGTGTGTGTGTGTGTGTGTGTGAGTGACAGTGACAGTGTATGCGCACGCTGTATGGTGGCTGCCACTGAGGTATAGCCCCATCGACGTGGTTGTGTATGATTTGGCAATAGGGGACAGCTGGTGAAAATCGGGCCGACTCCCCGAATTTTTTAAACATGTTTAAAAATTATCGGGAGGTCGGGAGGTGCTCGTAACGTGCTGGGCTCGGCTTGTAATTCCTCTCACACGCTGCGAGCCGCGACCATGCGAGCATCACCGATTCCACTCGATTTCTCCTGAGTGAAAAAAATCATCTGCGAGCAAAACAAAAATAGTGTCTGTGACTGTTTTGTTGCAACTGATAAGACACAAGTTGTTTTTGTTATTGTGTTTCATCCCAAAAAATAAATGGAGATTCATTTTGCTAATAAAAAAAAAAAAAAACGTTTTATTTCTTAAAACATGATATATTGTGAGTTATTACTGATAATATATCGATTATCGCAGTATCGCCATATCGTGATATTATCGGTATCGTGAACAAAGTATCGCGTATCGTATCGTATCGTGAAGTACCCAGTGATTCCCAGCCCTAATTTCCAGTATTAGCATATTTCCCATATTAGCATATTTCCCCCTCCGCCATATGTATACTGTCCGCCAAGGCAACACTTTGCATGTCTTGTGTGGACACCCCTCATGGGTGAGCAGTTGCTCATTATCATTTAAAGAGACATGCACCGAAACGGGTCGCTGTGAACAGAGCTGAGGTAAAAAGGGTGTTGTTTTACACACCCATTGAGGAATTTTAACCAAAGTATACGTTACACACTTTACATGAAGACCCTAAAGAATCATACCAACTTGTGGAAAATGGGCATCCGATGACCCCTCTAAGAGAGCAAACATACATCTGCATTGCCCTTCATTCATGCTATTTGAAATCTTTTTTCATATTACTTTATCTCTGTCATATTACTTTCTATATCAGTCATTTTTTTCTTTACATTATTTTTCTCAAATTTTACTGTATGTTTTCTGCTGTGTTGTACAAATATGTCTCAATTTGAAGGTGTTTAACGTCACGGGATGATGTTGTGAAGCAGTAATTTTCCATTGTCTTCATGAACACTTGTTGAATTTGTGCTGGTCAGATGAAGTCCGACTGAGCATTGAGAAGTAATTAAGATTATTCTACAAACACTTTTAGTGTCCTGGTCCTCCTTCTCCTGTCCCGGTCTTTTGGGCTGAGCGAAGTTTTAACAAAGTGTTGACTGTTTGTTTTGAACATCAGGAGTGAGAGAGAGCTTCAGCACAATCAGATCTAGCCTAGTTTTCCTGCAGATTAAAGTCTGACATTTCTGACATTAAACATCATGATCTTTAATGTAGTTGAGTATGGTAAGTATGCTTATAGCAAAGGGTTTTTGTACATTTTAATGTAAAAGACAGTTTATACTTAATTGGTTTTCAGTCTTTATTCAGGAAATTTGTCAGTAAATATAGATTTTGTAACTGACTAAATAGACTCTTTAGACTGGATGTCGCTTTAAGTCTATAATGGTGTCTTGATAACAGTTCTACAGAGGTGAAGTGAACTGTACATTTTCATTTTTTAAGATGACATTTTTTTAAGCTAGATTTTGCATGAAGAGAGTTTGTATCTTAACAAATCAGTAGTGTTTAAGCACATTTCAATTGAGTACATTTTAATTTTGTATTTGTATTTCAACATGCGTATGTCAAGCATCTGTTGATTGAACTATTCCATACTGAGAAAAAAAAACGTAATGTTTTTTTTTTCCGTGTGCTTTAAATGCAAATAATTGTATGTATCTTTTGGCAGTTAAGTATTTTATGTTAGCAGCGTCAGTATAAAATTGCTTAGTAACTAATTCCACAACTATTCCTATTATCATATAACATGTAACAAATAAAATGATAAACAATAAACTGTTTTTTGTCATTTGTAATTGACAGAATCTTCACACTAGATTTCTAAATGTTGGACTAAATAAAACTTCTCAGTTGAATGAACTATGAAACTAGTTGAGCAAACATATTTTAAAATTGAAGTCAATGGGCCAACTAAAAAAATTATATGTATTCTTTTTGATAATATTCAGTGTTGAAATTGATGATGAATGAATACAAACCAATAATATTTTATATTAACTACTAACAAATTATCTTTTTATTTGTGCATAATTTGACAAAAACAGCAGAATAAAAATATTTTATATGTGAAATGTACCTGGTTTTTATGTATACTGTTCACCTCATTTCATTTTGTTGGCTCTTTGGTAACTGGAAACAATAACTTTTGAAGAAATAATTTTCACTTGATAAATAGGCTATTCAAATGTTATATGTTTATTTATTTTCGGTTTATCATAGTTTTACAATGAATTTTCATAGTTTTAGATTGAAAGTCTAGAACTGGCAGGGTAAATCAAAATCTATATATAAAAGTAAATTAAAACATTCACACGTGATAAAAAAAAGAAAAGGTTCATGTAATTGTTTGAATCAACAACTAGAACATTTAAATAACAATTTCCATCCTCAGGATTTCTGGCGCGGCCTTTGTGACGTCATAAGCACTCAGTCAAGAGTTCGGTGAGTGAATGCAGTGTGGAGAAGTGAATCTGCTGCATCGCGCGACATCAGAGGTAGGAAAAACTATATTTACATTATTTCGCCATTAGATGGCGGCAAATACTGTCTTTATGAGACAGTCTGTCAGACGCAAATGACTAGCGTGTCAGGGCCTATTTTTTACAGTCTATGGTCAGGGCACGGGAAAACCCCTTAACTGTTAAAAGTTCAAGATATGGCAGCGGACATTCAAACTGATTTTTATTAGGAATATATGACTATATCTACTGTAAATGCAGGTACTCTCGCTTACTCAATCTCTCACAATACTCTAACGTTACTCTATAAGCTTCAATGAACAATATCAGTGAGAATATTATGTTTACGTTGCTAAGATGGTTGCTAGGGGTGTTGTGCAGTGAAACATTGAACCATTGAAGCGATCTTTGCCGTGTTTTATCGTGGAAAAACCCCACTAAAGTTAACCAGAACCAAGGACTGGAACTACCCGTTTTATATAGATAAATATACTGCAGATAATGGCTTTATTGGTCAATTGTGTTGTTTAGCATTTATAATTGCAGGATGTTTTTAACTTACATTTTCGTCTTGATAATTTCTCTTGTTTTAATAATTGTTTTATTTGCTTTGGTAACTTACTATTTTCACAATTTTCTAAACTCGTAGCTCAAAAATCCAAACTGATAACACTAGTAACCCAGCTAACGTTAGTCATTCTTTCAAAACCTGATCCCATGCTTTCATTACAGTTATGCACATTTTCAGTCGACATTATCATTGTTTCAAAACACAAAATGATATTATACAGAGAAACCCTACAGGACTGGAACAACTTGAGGGTGAGTAAATGACAGGATTTTCATGTTTTGGTGAACTAGCCTATCCCTTTAACAGCCGTTAATTTAATAGCAAACAGTGCAATATTCATGTTTTAAATCACCCTCTTTACTGAAATAAGTAACACAGGCTACAGGTGCCACTTTAGAAAATACATTTACATTACCTAAATTACGTAACAAAATCCATAATATGTATCTATCATGTGTGTTATCGAAAGATGTGATGACGTTATGAAACTGCCATGAAGTTTTGTGCTAGGACAGTTTGCTGCCAATACAGTAAATGTTCTCACTGTGCCATATGACTGAATCTGTATTGTAGTTGACCTTTATAAGGGTGAGTTACAGTAATGTCTCTACCATGGTAATCTGTTTACGGTATCACATGACAGACTGCTGACATCTGTCTCCCTTCTTCTGATGCATCTCTGATCAATCTGATGTTATACACATCATTCATTGACTGTTTCTGTCCCTAGTCTATCCTGCTCTGTTCACAAATTGCTAATCTCTCTGTCACACACACACACACACACACACACACACACACACACACACACACACACACACACACACACACACGGCTCAGGAAGAGACGTATACATACATACACACACGGCTCAGGAAGAGACATAAATACATGCATACATACACACATGGCTCAGGAAGAGACATAAATACATGCATACGTACACATGGCTCAGGAAGAGACATACATACACACACACACACACACACACACACACACACACACACACACACACACACACACACACACACACACACACACACACACGGCTCAGGAAGAGACACACATACACACACACGCCTTAGGAAGAGACACACATACACACACACACACACATGGCTCAGGAATATACATACACACGTGTGTGTGTGTGTGTGTGTGTGTGTGTGTGTGTGTGTGTGTGTGTGTGTGTGTGTGTGTGTGTGTGTGTGTGAGAGAGAGAGAGTATGTGTGTGTACTTTCAAGATAAAGGTGTGTTAAAGACAGATTTGACTTCCAAAAGAAACAGGACTAGAGGCTTCGTTACTCGCAAAGCCTGTAAAAATGAGACTGTTTATGAACTGTACATTTGAAATAGAGATGCACTGATATGAAAGTTTGGCCGATATGAATAACCGACAATTCTTTATGTTTGAAAGCCGACATGAAGGCAGATAAATCTAAATCCAAATTTTGATGTAATTTTTGAGAGCCTGATTACAAAAACAAAAGTCTCATTATTAAAAGCCAGGTCCCAAACATACAATTATAATGTTTCCATTATAATTGTATGTAGCCTATATGTCAGACTTGCTCTGCACATGTTGCACTTTACTGTATTTTCCTTTTTTGAAGTGATTAAAAATCATATTTCAAGCAATTCAAAAACATGGTGAACAGTGCGCATCTGAAGTGTCTCAGCTGAGGGGGATTATCCATTATTTATCGGCTTTAATATATCAGCCAAATTTTCTTTTCGGGCCGATAACTTAAAAAATTTACATATATCGGCCGATACCGATATAGTGGCCGATATATCGTGCATCCCTAATCTGAAACAAATAGACTGTTAGCTTTTAAAGAAAGTGAAAACATTTTTAGACCCTCCCTACACATGTACATAAAGACACTTATATTTTTAGCTTGATGATCTAATTAATTTCCTCCTTATTTTCTCTCTCCTCTCTTTCTGTTCAAGCATCAGAACCATATGTCTTCATGTGACACTGGGTCCAGACAACACTCAGAGCTTGACCTTCTGCATCAGCCATCATCACTGGAGGAACTGAAGGATATCATCTGTCACAAACTTCAGATTGAGGTTTTTTTTACTGCATATATTTTTATTATTTATATATCTTTCAGTTTTTATTTCTTTGCTCTTCGATGTGCTTTACACTCTCTACATTGAGAATCCCAAACAATTCTTTAAAGCTGCACAGAAAAGTGAAAGTTTCCAGCTCAAACTGAAGCAGCTGCTCCTCAAAAGTTGTTTGAAGATCTAAGGACTAAAAAGTAATCTGTTGTGTCTGTGGCTTTAAAGGGGTCTTAAAAGCCGTTAGGGCGGGCGTACACGGTGCGAGTTCGGACACTTGGGAGGTCGTGAGATATTGCACACGTTGCGAGTCAGTTTAAAGGTACAATATGTAAGAATTTTGCATTAAAATATCCCAAAATCTCAAGGCCAGTGTTATATATTTTGTTAAGTTGATTACTTACAATATCCCAAATGTTTCCAACTATTTTTAAATAATGAGAAAATTGCGATTTTAACCAAGGAAACGGGGCGTTAGAGCAGGGGGGAGCTGGGAGTCGCCAGTCAATTGCGTCATATCTGCGTTACCCTCGGTTTCCGCTCGTACTGCGTGGAGTCCTGGACAAATGCGGAAGTTGTAGTTGTAGCGTCTATCAAGCAACAAACGTTAGCTTGTTTCGTGCAGTCGTTATGGAACACAATTATTATTTACTGATTGCAGCTGGTTCTGTCGACAAAGCATGCTTAATTTTATATTTTCCAAATGTAGCATTCGGTAATAGTTATGTTTATGCAAGGAAAGTATTATTGCTTTAGGTTTGTGTTTAGTTTATTGACATTGTTTATCACGTCTGGTGTTTATGGCCATGTAAATAAATATAGCATGTGTTATACATAAAGATTAATCAGTATTTTGGCAAATGATGTGGGCATGTTCGAATGTACTTTTACAACAATTGTTTAGAACACGTAAAACTGCGCAGCGTTATCACAACAATGAATTCGACAAATACAGTAACATCTATGATAACCAATTTAGTATTAAACCTTACTTTTCTTGCTGTTAATTCATTTTAATGAAATAAAAGTGTGATGAGGTTCAAGAGTCAGGAAGAAGACGGGTCGGCGTGACTGGGACTCGTACTTTATTAAAATAAAACAAAACAAACAAAAGTCGCGCACAACGCGCATTCACCGTGGCGACGGCACAAAACAGTTCAAAAATGAGAGCTCGGATCCACCGGTTTTCTTTCTCTGCGTCCAATTTTCTCTCCAGTCTCTGATTCCAGCACGGTCTCTCCACGCCAATAATACTGCAAAAAGACACACAGGGTTCGTACGTTTTGAAAAAAACCTGGAAAAGTTATGGAATTAGAAAAATGCAAATTCCAGGCCTGGAAAGGTTTTGAAAAAATAAAAAGACCCAGAAAGTTTTGGAAAAGTCATGGAATTTTTTTTTAACACAGCATAATATGTGATTAATACCAAAACTGTTTAATAAAAAATATATATTTCACGTTGTCTTAACGTCCTTATATTCGGGCGGCATAACGTTCAGTTCACTTCCGATTCACTCACTTGTTGCGATGTTGCCTGAGGCGAAGTTATTATCTTATTACATTTTAAATGTTGAATATCAAAATATTCTATTGATATTTTAAAATTTGATTTTTAAATATTTTTTTATTTTAAATATTTTATATTTTATGGAAATGTTTCATAATAACAAAAGAAGAACATTTTACTTGCAACATTTTGAGCATATTTTGGTAATGTTGTTTAAGTTAAAGTTTTTACAATGATCTCAAAATAACATTGTCCCAATGTTTCATAATAACACAATTAGAACATTTTACTTGCAACATTTTGAGCATATTTTGGGAATGTTGTTAAAGTTAAAGTTTGTACAATGATTTCAAAATAACATTGTCCCAATGTTTCATAATAACACAATTAGAACATTTTACTTGCAAAATTTTGAGCATAATGTAAATACAAATCTTCAGAATCCGTATGATTGTGAGGAACAGATTCAAATTCAGTCAGAGACCGTTAACGTCAAATCCCGCTTAAATTCAAACATAAATTTGCATAAATTAGAAATAAAAAAAAATTTGCGCCTAAAGAAGCTTTAAGACCACTGATCTCTAAGTAGATCAGTATTGGATTGTACCACATAAATTGTCATCCATTTTATTGTTAAACCTCTGAGGGTAAACTTTAACACATATTTTTATTCTTATAATGTCGACTGACATTTTCAGGAATACATAGTCATGGAAATGTGCCGAAAAGTATTGGTTAAAATGTGTATGAACCCTGGACACAGGTGTTCGTCATTTGCACTTGACCTACTTAGTCCCGCTCGTCTTGTTTCTATCTCTCCCGTTACAGACCGCGCTGAACCACGCCCCCCCTCGCCACAAAAAGCATGTCATTAAACGCAACATTTATAAAAATAGAACATCCATGAACATGATTTTTCGATTCCCGTCTGACTGATTTACATCCACGGTGGAGTTGAAAACAACAGTTCCCATCATTCTACGCTCCTTTACATGGTCATCAAGCTACGCCGTTGTTGTTGTTTGGAATGTAGCGCCCTCTAGCGGCAGACAATGTTGCATATTGTACCAAGCGTGCCGCACAAGCCCTGAAAAGTGAAGCCAAAACGTCTCGATCGCCCCCCCGGTGACTGGTCCTCGTATAGGTCATAAGCCCTGCCTCCCTGTGTTATTCAACGGGACGTGAGCCCAACTAAACAATTAAATACACTTCAAATATCTTTTTTCCAAAGGTGGTTTCTTTCATTTGCTGTCGTTTTTATCACGCTGATGTAAGTTCAAGTGTCTGTTTCAAAAATAAGTTGGTTTTTAGTTAGTTACGTGATGCGGTGGTGTAACGTCATGATTGACAGCTGTGATTGACAGGTTCTCTGAGCGAAGTAGTCACTGAAGCACCAACGGACATTTTTTTCGGGATCTTCGGAGGACTGAGGAGATTGTATTTACTTTATTTTAACAAGCCTCTTGTCGTACTGCAATCAATTTCTTTTAAAGTGTGCAGAATCCACTCTCCCTCAGTGCATTCTGCGAGAGTGAGGGCGGAGCGTTGATTTCACGGCTTTACTTCCTGCTCACTACTGCGCAGGTCTGGTCCCGAGATCGCTACTGCGCAGACTCAAGTTCCAATATGTCAGCGCCATATCGGGACTCTGGCGGCTTCAGTTCTCATCAATGGAAGAGAGCGAAGGGGCGTCGTCCATCTTTTTTTACAGTCTATGTATTGTACCTTTAACTTATAATCGCGTCAAAGCAGCTGGTACACGGCACGACTGTCCTGCATGAATTTTATCCCGAGCCGGCAGCAATCACGTGGGCTTTCGCGCTAAACACAGAGACCGTCATGTTGTATGCATGCAGGCAAAGCTTCAGATAGAAAAATGACATGAATGTGTGTGCAGATGATTTGTTGAAAAGCAGAGAACAGTAGCCATTCCTTTCAACATAAAAACTTGAGAGAGAGAGAGAGAGAGAGAGAGAAAAGTTTACGTGTGTGTGTGTGTGTGTGTGTGTGTGTGCGTGTGTGTGTGTGTGTGACAGTGACATTGTATGCGCACGCTGTATGGTTGCTGCCACTGAGGTATAGCCCCATCGACGTGGTTGTGTATGATTTGGCAATAGGGGACAGCTGGTGAAAATCGGGCCGACTCCCCGAATTTTTTAAACATGTTTAAAAATTATCGGGAGGTCGGGAGGTGCTCGTAACGTGCTGGGCTCGGCTTGTAATTCCTCTCACACGCTGCGAGCCGCGACCATGCGAGCATCACCGATTCCACTCGATTTCTCCTGAGTGAAAAAAATCATCTGCGAGCAAAACAAAAATAGTGTCTGTGACTGTTTTGTTGCAACTGATAAGACACAAGTTGTTTTTGTTATTGTGTTTCATCCCAAAAAATAAATGGAGATTCATTTTGCTAATTAAAAAAACATGATATATTGTGAGTTATTACTGATAATATATCGATTATCGCAGTATCGCCATATCGTGATATTATCGGTATCGTGAACAAAGTATCGCGTATCGTATCGTATCGTGAAGTACCCAGTGATTCCCAGCCCTAATTTCCAGTATTAGCATATTTCCCATATTAGCATATTTCCCCCTCCGCCATATGTATACTGTCCGCCAAGGCAACACTTTGCATGTCTTGTGTGGACACCCCTCATGGGTGAGCAGTTGCTCATTATCATTTAAAGAGACATGCACCGAAACGGGTCGCTGTGAACAGAGCTGAGGTAAAAAGGGTGTTGTTTTACACACCCATTGAGGAATTTTAACCAAAGTATACGTTACACACTTTACATGAAGACCCTAAAGAATCATACCAACTTGTGGAAAATGGGCATCCGATGACCCCTCTAAGAGAGCAAACATACATCTGCATTGCCCTTCATTCATGCTATTTGAAATCTTTTTTCATATTACTTTATCTCTGTCATATTACTTTCTATATCTGTCATTTTTTTTTTTACTTTTTTTTTCTCTAATTTTACTGTATGTTTTGTGCTGTGTTGTACAAATATGTCTCAATTTGAAGGTTTTTAACGTCACGGGATGATGTTGTGAATAGGGATGTCCTGATACCACTTTTTCACTTCCAATACGATACCGATGCCGCAGCTTTGGCTATTTGCCGATACCGATATCAATCCGATATTTTTATTTTATTCTTGAACTAATACTAATAATAATAAAATATATGGAAGCACTTTGCTCAATTAGCCACATAAAAACATCTCACTCAAATGGAGAACAAATACTTCTCCAGTATATAGTCCACACCAACAGTTGATAATGAAAGACTGCCACCCTTTATTCAACCTTGAGATATGTTTGGTAATTGTACCTGAATGAATTTAAAATTAATTTGCTATATTTCAAATCACAATATTTTTTTCCTTAAAATTTTAATTAACTTTAACGTTATTCTCATCTGAATTATAAATAATTTATTTCTGTATAAAATAATACTACCATTAAAAACACATTTGATTTTCTTTTTTAATCAATGTAGAATGTGTAACTTCAAAATAAACAGATTAGTGCTCTGTTTTAGGACAATAAATGAAAACCAATGCAATATGATGAATGTCCAAAAGATGAGATCATTTTTGCTTTTAAACAGTGTGTGTGTGTGTGTGTGTGTGTGTGTGATTTTGGTTGGGTGACAGTTGTAGGTTACAGTTTGACAAGAGTTTACAGTTTGACAAAAGCACAATGTTGTGTTTTACACAAATATAGTAGGCTAAACACTTTTTGCAGTTTTAATGATGTCCTGTATGAACAAAATGAACGGAGTATGTTTTTATGTTTCCACTGTTCTATCGCGCTCGTGCCTCTCTCTCTCTCTCTCTCTCTCTCTCTCTCTCTCTCTCTCTCTCTCTCTCTGACACACACAGACACACACACACACACACACACACACACACACACACACATTCCAGCATTGCAATCTTGACATCGCAGCCTGTTCATTTTGCTGCGTTCACACCAAACGCGAATAGAGTGTCAAATTCGCGTCTATCGCGTCTAGTTCGATGCTTGAACATTTTGAATCCATTCGCGCGTCCAAAGCGAATAGGACGTGCCTATAAAGCGAGCGTTTGAAGCGAAATAGACGCGCGTTCAGAGAGGTGTTCCTATGCTCCTATATGTCTATGCGCGTATCTAACAGTAGTTCCGCATTATATTAATTAATGTGCACGCAAATTTTATTTATTTTTATACCGTGTATTCTCCGTGTATTTTCATTTTTCATTCATTTTTCAGCAGTCATTTTTCATTGTCTTCATGAACACTTGTTGAATTTGTGCTGGTCAAATGAAGTCCGACTGAGCATTGAGATGTAATTAAGATTATTCTACAAACACTTTTAGTGTCCTGCTCCTTCTCCTTCTCTATCCTATCAGCATGAGAGGAAGCAGATAGATAGATAGATAGATAGTTAGTTAGTTAGTTAGTTAGTTAGTTAGTGGGCATAGATGTCTACTATCGGCCGTATTCTCCTCTCCAGTACCCTGGCATAGACTTTCCTGGGGAGGCTGAGAAGTGTGATCCCCCTGTAGTTTGAACACATCCTCTGGTCCCCCTTCTTAAAAAGAGGGACCACCACCCCGGTCTGCCAGCCCAAAGGTACTGTTTTCGACCGCCACGCGATGTTGCAGAGGCGTGTCAGCCAAGACAGCCCCTCAACATCCAGAGACTTGAGGTACTCAGGGCAGATCTCATCCACCCCTGGTGCCTTGACTACCTCGGTGACTTCAGCTTGGGTGAAGTCGGCCCTCGGCCTCTGCTTCCTCAATGGAGGACGTGTCGATGGGATTGAGATCCTCAAAGTATTCCTTCCACCGTCCAACGACATCCCCAGTTGAGGTCAACAGCTGCCCACCTCCACTGCCAACCGGTAGTCCTTCTCCATTGCCTCACCTAACTCCTCCAAAGCTCGATTTTTTTTGCCTCCACAACCACCCGGGCTGCAGTCCACTTGGCCTGCCGGTACCCGTCAGCTGCCTCAGGAGTCCCACATGCGAACCAGGCCCAATAGGACTCCTTCTTCAGCTTGACGGCATCCCTTACTTCCTGTGTCCAGCACGGAGTTCGGGTATTGCCACCTAAACAGGCACCGGAGACCTTACGGCCACAGTTCTTTATTGTTCTATAGTTCTTGACCAGGTTTGCACACACTGCAGCAGGGTTTTTGGCCCACTACTCCATACAGACCTTCTCCAGATCCTTCAGGTTTCGGGGCTGTCGCTGGGCAATACGGACTTTCAGCTCCCTCCAAAGATTGTCTATTGGGTTCAGGTCTGGAGACTGGCTAGGCCACTCCAGGACCTTGAGATGCTTCTTACGGAGCCACTCCTTAGTTGCCCTGGTTGTGTGTTTCGGGTCGTTGTCATGCGGGTCGAGTCCTTCCAAGTGAAGGAGGTGGTGGTGGGGATAGGTAGATAGATAGATAGATAGATAGATAGATAGATAGATAGAGTCCTTCCAAGTGAAGGAGGTGGTGGTGGGCATAGATAGATAGAGTCCTTCCAAGTGAAGGAGGTGGTGGTGGGGATAGATAGATAGAATTGATTGCTGATTGTTTTTCTGCTTTTTCTGTTATTTGTTTAGCATTCACAATTGCAGATCGCTATGTGCTATGATAGATAGATAGATAGATAGACAGATAGACAGATAGATAGATAGATAGATAGATAGATAGGTTATCATAGACAGACAGACAGACAGCTTATTTTTGGTATACTTAATTTTTTTGTCATCATGTTTAGTATTTACAGTTGCAGATAGATAGATAGATAGATAGATAGATAGATAGATAGATAGATAGATTATCATAAGCCGCGTTTCCACTGTCGGGCCAGGGCCGGGCCGTGCTAGTGCGTGCCAGGGCCAGTCGCGTTTCCACTGTCACTTCCGGGGCTTGATCGGGGCTTACTCGGGGCCAACGGCCAGGATTTCTGGCCCGTCGAATACCTTGGGCCAGAGCGGGCTAGCTCGGGCTAGAGGAGTGGTTACGGACAGAGGCGGAGTTCACCTGAGTCGGGAGACGGCAGCGCCGGATGATTCTGTCAGCATTAAAGACTTTTAAAATAATTTAACTCGCATTCATGTTTGAATGCCTTGTGTTTGTGATGCAAAAGACTATGCATAGTAAACATGGTAAACGCTTGAAGATACGCATAGTAAAAAAACATAGTGAACGCTTGAAGAAATCAGACCAATCATAAAGGCTATCACAGTCATGTTTTTATTTGATCTGTCAGTAGCCTCGTCTCTTTATACCGGACTATCATACAATAAAGCAACTTTTTTTTCGGGAGCTTCATCTGTTTCTCTGACGGAAAATATCTGTATGGGAGTCGAGAGAGTGCTGCTAAAGCTCCTCAGGTCGTATTTTTGGTGGCATATATTTGTAGAAATTATCATTCTTTCTAAATGTGATGTAACTATGTCCTGTAACTACCAGATAAACAGTAACAGACGCGACTGAAGAAGTAAGTGTGTCCTCTTTCTTTTGTGAAATAGACCTAACAGTAATTTATTTCTGAGTGACTAATGTGCAATTTTGACATAAATTAATTCATTATGATCAATGTATCACTTTTTATTGTAAACCTGTGGTAAAACATCGATGCTTGGGTTTTAAATATTCAAGTAAACAACAAAAATGCCAGCAAACGGCCGCTTTTATCATGTTTGTTTTCAACGCTGTTTCAACGCTGTTTCCAGTGATTTCTGATTAGTTTTCTGATAAAACTTCCATTTGTTGGTGAATGGGTTAGTGTGACGTTGTTCCAGAGAGGCGTGTTACGGGCGTGTTTTAGTGAAGCGCTGTGGAGCTTCTGGCCCGGCAGTGGAAACGCAGGCCCGGTGCTATTAGCCCGAGGCTATTAGCCCGGCACGGCCAGTTTAAAGCCCTGGCCCGGCCCTGGCCCGACAGTGGAAACGCGGCTATAGACAGACAGACAGCTTATTTTTGGTATACTTAATTTTTTTGTCATCATGTTTAGTATTTACAGTTGCAGATAGATAGATAGATAGATAGATAGATAGATAGGTTATCATAGACAGACAGACAGCTTATTTTTGGTATACTTAATTTTTTTGTCATCATGTTTAGTATTTACAGTTGCAGATAGATAGGTAGATAGATAGATAGACAGACAGACAGACAGACAGATAGATAGATAGATAGATAGATAGATAGATAGACAGAGAGACAGAGAGAGATAGATAGACAGACAGACAGCTTATGATAGATAGATAGACTGACAGACATACAGCTTATGATAGATAGATAGATAGATAGATAGATAGATAGATAGATAGATAGATAGATAGATAGATAGATAGATAGATAGATAGATTATCATAGACAGACAGACAGCTTATTTTTGGTATACTTAATTTTTTTGTCATCATGTTTAGTATTTACAGTTGCAGATAGATAGATAGATAGACAGACAGACAGACATACAGATAGATAGATAGATAGATAGATAGATAGATAGATAGATAGACAGAGAGACAGAGAGAGATAGATAGACAGACAGACAGCTTATGATAGATAGATAGACTGACAGACAGACAGCTTATGATAGATAGATAGATAGATAGATAGATAGATAGATAGATAGATAGATAGATAGATAGATAGATAGATAGATAGATAGATAGATAGATAGATAGATTATCATAGACAGACAGACAGGCAGCTTATTTTTGTTATACTTATTTTTTGTCATAATTTTTAGTACAGTTGCAAATTGTCATTTCTAAAATTGTCAGACTAATTGATTGCTGATTGTTTTTCTGCTTTTTCTGTTATTTGTTTAGCATTCACAATTGTAGATCGCTATGTGCTATAATAGATAGATAGACAGACAGACCGACAGACAGTTTATTATAGATAGATAGATAGTTTATGATAGATAGATAGATAGACAGACAGACAGTTTATTATAGATAGATAGATAGATAGATAGATAGATAGATAGATAGATAGATAGATAGATAGATAGATAGATAGATAGATAGATAGATAGATAGATAGATAGCTTATCATAGACAGACAGACAGCTTATTTTTGGTATACTTATTTTTTTGTCATCATGTTTAGTATTTATAGTTGCAGATAGATAGATAGAAAGATAGACTGACAGATAGATAGAAAGATAGACAGACAGACAGAGAGACAGACAGATAGATAGACAGACAGACAGACAGCTTATGATAGATAGATAGAAAGATAAACTGACAGACATACAGCTTATGATAGATAGATAGATAGATAGATAGATAGATAGATAGATAGATAGATAGATAGATAGATAGATAGATAGATAGATACATAGATACATAGGTTATCATAGACAGACAGACAGCTTATTTTTGGTATACTTATTGTTACGTTCATAGGTGCTTTGTGGGAGTGCCTGTGTTTGTTTTCTCTCTCTCTCTCTCTCTCTCTTTCTTCCTGTTGATCTCTTAGGCCGTCTTCCTTGACCGCTGATTGACTCACGAGGCTATCAGTCATCATCAAGCGATGTGACGTCGACCTATCCGCTGCCAGTAACGTTTCCGCTGGCAGATAAAAGGACGCTGGAAAGGAGTGAATGGAGGCTCTTTTTGTTTTACTGGTTTTGCTGTCATCGTTACTCGGTTTCTGCCTCGCTTTATTTGTTATTTGCTCATGCCAACATCTGTTGTTTTGTTATAAGTTTTGATTTACTGTTTTGTTCGATTATTTACTTTTACTCTGGCGCAATTCTGTTTTGGGGAGAAGGACAAGCAGAGTGGTGGAGCTGATGCTGACGTGGAGGCGGAGGCCGAAGCCAAGGCCGTCTTACCACCGTTTGAGCCGTTTTCACCCAGTTCTGTTGATTCACAGGAAGGCACGCGACTGAAGGTCCGCCTTGCCCGTTTGCATTATGAAGCGCAAGAGAGAGCCCAGGCGCGCCAAGCTGACCTGAACTTGCAGTTGGAGGTGCGCAAGTTGGAAATCGAGCAGGTGAAACTGAGGCAGCTTGAGCTGGAGGCATCCAAAATTACTACTAGCTCAGCTGTACAGTTGAACACCGCTCCAGCTTCTTCTCCTCCGCCGCGCGGTGGTTTAGCCCCAGATGCCTTTGACGTGAGTAAACACATTGCACTCGTTCCTCAATTTAGAGAAACAGAAGTAGATTCTTATTTCAGTGCGTTTGAACGCATCGCAACTTCTCTTCATTGGCCTAAGGAGGTTTGGTCTTTGCTTTTGCAATGTAGGTTATTTGGTAAAGCGCAAGAAATTTGTTCTACGTTATCACTAGAAGAGAGTCTGAAATATGAGTCTGTGAAGTCTGCTATCCTACGAGCATATGAGTTAGTTCCGGAGGCTTATAGGCAACGTTTTATAAAACACAAAAAGAGTCCTACACAAACATTTGTGGAATTTGCTAGGGAGAAAGGAGTGTTGTTTGATAAATGGTGTACCACCAGTAAAGTGAGTGATCTTGACTCTTTAAGAGAGTTGATGTTGCTAGAGGAGTTTAAAGGATGTTTATCTGACCGCATTGTAGTATATCTTAATGAACAGAAGGTAACTACCCTATCACACGCAGCTGTACTCTCAGATTAGTTTGTTTTAACCCACAAGAATGTATTTGCCTCTGCACGTCCTGAAAAGTTACAGATTGATAGCTCGCAATCTCAAACGTCACGTTCAAGATTTAGCCCACCACGTAATAAAGAGGAGCGTGAATGTTTTTACTGTCACAAGAAAGGGCATGTGATTGCTGATTGTTTTGCGTTGAAGCGCAAGCAGCAGCCACAACCAAAGGGCGTGGGGTTTGTGAAAGCTTTTAAATCTGCGGCTACGGTGAATACTGAGGAGAGAATTGATGAGAGTTATCGGCCCTTTGTGTCAAAAGGGTTAATATCTCTGTCTGGAAAAATGGAGGACCAAGAAGAAATAAGAATACTCAGGGACACTGGTGCCATGCAATCTTTTATTTTGGCAGGTAAAATACAGTTGTCTGACAATACCTTCTGTGGTTCTAATGTGATCGTGCAGGGAATCGAAATGGGTTGTGTGAAATTTCCGTTGCATTATATGCACTTATAGAGTGAACTGTGTACTGGTGTTAGAGTTGCTGTGTGTCCTTCACTCCCTGTGAAGGGTGTTGATTTTATCCTTGGAAATTACCTGGCAGGTGGGAAGGTAATGTCTGTTATTGAAGTTGTTGAGGAACCAAATGCGTTCTGTGAGTTAGAAGGATTGTCTGAAACTTACTATGATGTTTTTCCAGCTTGCGCCGTCACACGCGCCCAGTCGCGCAGAGTAGGTGATGTAGTTGATCTGTCTAACTCGTTCATGTTCCCACTGTTGTCTGGTGATACATTACTGGATGTGAATCTTGAAAAGAAAAATAGTTCAAAAATAGAAAACAAAGGTGTAGTTGAGTCTGATGCAGAGTTACTTAAATTACCTGTGTCACGTGAGAAAATTATTGCTGCACAGAAAGAGGATAAAACACTTGTCACTGCTTTTAATTCTGCTGTTTCTCTTGATGTCGTTAAGGATAAGAAATTTGCTTACTTCATTGATAAGGACTTACTGATGAGAAAGTGGTGTTCTCATGCTGACGAGAATTCAGATTGGAATGTTGTTTATCAAATTGTGGTCCCGTTTTCCTATCGTCAACATGTCTTGTTCTTAGCTCATGATCACCAGCTTGCTGGTCATTTAGGAGTTACCAAGACATATAATAGGATTTTGAGTCATTTCTTTTGGCCGGGATTAAAAAAAGATGTTGCTTATTACTGTCGTACTTGCCATACCTGTCAGATCGTTGGAAAGCCAAATCAGAAAATTCCACCTGCTCCTTTGATTCCTATACCCGCGATTGGAGAACCATTCGAACATGTGATGGTTGACTGTGTCGGTCCATTACCGAAAACTAAGTCTGGTAACCAGTTTTTGTTAACTATCATGTGTGTGGCCACCAGATTTCCAGAGGCGATTCCTCTAAGAAAAATCACTGCGCCTGTAGTCAGCAAGGCATTGGTGAAATTCTTTTCCACGTTTGGACTTCCAAAAGTAGTGCAAACCGATCAAGGTACGAATTTTTTATCTAAACTTTTTAAACAAGTACTTGAATCACTAGCAATTTCTCATCGAGTCTCAAGTGCGTACCAGCCAGGGCGCACTTGAGCGTTTTCACCAAACCCTTAAGTCAATGCTTAAGAAATATTGCCAGGACACTGTTAACGATTAGGATGAGGGAGTTCCCTTAGTTCTGTTTGCTGTTAGAAAGACCATTCAAGAATCTCTTGGTTTTAGTGCAGCCGAACTTCTGTTCGGACACCAAGTTAGAGGCCCATTGAAAGTTCTTAAAGAACGAATTTTAGCACCTAATTCGAATACAAACACTAGTGTACTGGATTATATGAGCCAGTTTCGAGATCGTCTTCATACTGCTTGGTCGCTAGCTAGAGACTGGCTTGCAAATGCTCAGAAAGATATGAAGGGTACATATGATAAACGATCAGTAGCGCGATCTTTTCAACCTGGTGACGAAGTGCTTGTGTTGTTACCTGTCCCAGGATCATCTTTATCTGCTCGTTTCTTTGGTCCGTATGTTGTGAAAAAGAGAATGAGTGAAACTGATTATATGTTGTATACACCTGATCGAAAACGAAAAACCCATGTTTGTCATCTAAACATGTTGAAAGCTTATCATACTAGAGAGTCGTCAACGGCGAGTGTTGCGGAACAGACGGCAGGGCCCGCTGTCTCTTCTGTTGCGATAGCCGTGGACCGGAAGTCATCTCCTGGTATCTTGGAGGTGGACACGGATGGTGTGGTGCTTCGCCATGCTTTTCAGCAGGGTGTAAGGTTGGCAAATTCTGAGATTTTAGAAGATCTTCACTCGTATCTTAATCATTTGACTGTGGATCAGAGAATAGACATTGTAAAATTACTTTCTGATTTTAAATGTCTGTTTGGTGATGTTCCTACACAAACAAATGTTCTGAAACATGATATTGATGTGAACGGAGCTCGTCCCATTAAGCAACATGCTTATCGTGTAAACTCAATGAAAAGATCTGTTATGAGTCAAGAGGTAGAGTATCTGTTGGAAAATGGTTTGGCCAAGTCCAGTTGCAGTCCGTGGAGTTCTCCATGCCTACTTGTTCCCAAATCCGATGGCACATTCAGATTCTGCACAGATTACCGTAAGGTAAATGCTGTGACTGTGCCAGACAGTTACCCGTTACCTCGGATGGAGGATTGTATAGATAACATCGGTTCTGCACGTTTTGTTACAAAGCTTGATATGCTAAAAGGATAATGGCAAGTTCCACTCACCTCAAAAGCTTCAGAGATTTCAGCCTTTGTAACCTCAGATAATTTCCTCCAGTATACGGCAATGGCTTTCGGGCTTAGAAATGCCCCAGCAACTTTCCAGCGCCTCGTTAACATCGTTTAAATGATGTACCGAATTGCAACGCGTATCTTGATGATTTGGTGTTGTATTCGTTGAGTTGGACAGAACACATTAGCCTGTTGAGAACAGTGTTTGAGCGACTTGCTAAAGCAAATTTGACACTTAATTTAGCGAAATGTGAATTTGGCAAAGCAACTGTTACTTACCTTGGTAAGGAGGTTGGTCAAGGCCAAGTGCGACCAGTAGAGGCCAAGGTAACTGCCATAGCCGAATTCCCAATTCCTACCACCCGCAGAGAGTTGGGGAGGTTCTTGGGAATGGCAGGCTATTATCGTGGTTTCTGTAAGAATTTCTCGACCGTTGTGAGTCCCCTTACTTCACTGCTTAGTCCATCTAAATCTTATGAGTGGTCAGTTGAGAGTCAACATGCTTTTGATTCAGTCAAAATGTGCACTCTGATGTGCAATGCACCTGTTTTAATGGCACCTGACTGTGCTCAGCATTTTAAATTGGAGGTTGATGCAAGCGCTGTGGGTGCTGGGGGAGTTCTTATCCAAGAGGATGCCAATGGAATAGAACATCCTATTAGTTATTACCCTCGTAAGTTTAATAAACATCAGCTGAATTATTCAACTATTGAAAAAGAAGCTCTTGCTTTGTTACTCTCATTACAACACTTTGAGGTTTATCTTGGTTCTAGTAGTCTTCCGATTGTGGTATATACAGATCACAATCCTCTCGTGTTTTTAACTCGAATGTATAATCACAATCAGCGGTTGATGCGTTGGGCTGACAGATATATAGAAAGATAGACAGACAGATAGATAGACAGAGAGACAGACAGATAGACAGACAGACAGGCAGCTTATTTTTGGTATGTTTTATTTTTTTGTCATCATGTTTAGTACAGTTGCATATTGTCATTTCTAAAATTGTCAGACTAATTGATTGCTGATTGTTTTTCTGCTTTTTCTGTTATTTGTTTAGCATTCACAATTGCAGATCGCTATGTGCGATAGATAGATAGATAGATAGATAGATAGATAGATAGATAGATAGATAGATAGATAGATAGATAGGTTATCATAGACAGACAGACAGACAGACAGACAGCTTATTTTTGGTATACTTAATTTTTTTGTCATCATGTTTAGTATTTACAGTTGCAGATAGATAGATAGATAGATAGATAGATAGATAGATAGATAGATAGATAGATAGATAGATAGCTTATCATAGACAGACAGACAGATAGCTTATTTTTGGTATGTTTTATTTTTTGTCATCATGTTTAGTACAGTTGCATATTGTCATTTCTAAAATTGTCAGACTAATTGATTGCTGATTGTTTTTCTGCTTTTTCTGTTATTTGTTTAGCATTCACAATTGCAGATCGCTATGTGCTATGATAGATAGATAGATAGATAGATAGATAGATAGATAGATAGATAGATAGATAGATAGATAGATAGACAGATAGACAGACAGATAGATAGATAGATAGATAGATAGATAGATAGATAGATAGATAGATAGATTATCATAGACAGACAGACAGCTTATTTTTGGTATACTTAATTTTTTTGTCATCATGTTTAGTATTTACAGTTATAGATAGATAGATAGATAGATAGATAGATAGATAGATAGATAGATAGATAGATAGATAGATAGATAGATAGATAGATAGATAGCTTATCATAGACAGACAGACAGGCAGCTTATTTTTGGTATGTTTTATTTTTTTGTCATCATGTTTAGTACAGTTGCATATTGTCATTTCTAAAATTGTCAGACTAATTGATTGCTGATTGTTTTTCTTCTTTTTCTGTTATTTGTTTAGCATTCACAATTGCAGATCGCTATGTGCTATGATAGATAGATAGATAGATAGATAGATAGATAGATAGATAGATAGACAGACAGACAGACAGCTTATTTTTGGTATACTTAATTTTTTTGTCATCATCTTTAGTATTTACAGTTGCAGATAGATAGATAGATAGATAGATAGATTATCATAGACAGACAGACAGGCAGCTTATTTTTGGTATGTTTTATTTTTTTGTCATCATGTTTAGTACAGTTGCATATTGTCATTTCTAAAATTGTCAGACTAATTGATTGCTGATTGTTTTTCTTCTTTTTCTGTTATTTGTTTAGCATTCACAATTGCAGATCGCTATGTGCAATGATAGATAGATAGATAGATAGATAGATAGATAGATAGATAGATAGATAGACAGACAGACAGACAGCTTATTTTTGGTATACTTAATTTTTTTGTCATCATCTTTAGTATTTACAGTTGCAGATAGATAGATAGATAGATAGATAGATAGATAGATAGATAGGTTATCATAGACAGACAGACAGACAGCTTATTTTTGGTATGCTTAATTTTTTTGTCATCATGTTTAGTATTTACAGTTGCAGATAGATAGATAGATAGATAGATAGATAGACAGACAGACAGACAGACAGACAGACAGACAGACATACAGACAGATAGATAGATAGATAGATAGATAGATAGATAGATAGATAGATAGATAGATAGATAGATAGATAGATAGATAGATAGATTATCATAGACAGACAGACAGCTTATTTTTGGTATACTTAATTTTTTTGTCATCATGTTTAGTATTTTCAGTTGCAGATAGATAGATAGACAGACAGACAGACAGACAGATAGATAGATAGATAGATAGATATATAGATAGATATATAGATAGATATATAGATAGATAGATAGATAGATAGATAGGTTATCATAGACAGACAGACAGACAGCTTATTTTTGTTATACTTAATTTTTTTGTCATCATGTTTAGTATTTACAGTTGCAGATAGATAGATAGATAGACAGACAGACAGACAGATAGATAGATAGATAGATAGATAGATAGATAGATAGATAGATAGATAGATAGATAGATAGATAGATTATCATAGACAGACAGACAGACAGCTTATTTTTGGTATGCTTAATTTTTTTATCATCATGTTTAGTATTTACAGTTGCAGATAGATAGATAGATAGATAGATAGATAGATAGATAGATAGATAGATAGATAGATAGATAGATAGGTTATCATAGACAGACAGACAGACAGCTTATTTTTGGTATACTTAATTTTTTTGTCATCATGTTTAGTATTTACAGTTGCAGATAGATAGATAGATAGATAGATAGATAGATAGATAGATAGATAGATTAATAGATAGATAGATAGATAGGTTATCATAGACAGACAGACAGACAGCTTATTTTTGGTATACTTAATTTTTTTGTCATCATCTTTAGTATTTACAGTTGCAGATAGATAGATAGATAGATAGATAAATAGATAGATAGATAGATAGATAGATAGATAGATAGATAGATAGGTTATCATAGACAGACAGACAGACAGCTTATTTTTGGTATGCTTAATTTTTTTGTCATCATGTTTAGTATTTACAGTTGCAGATAGATAGATAGATAGATAGACAGACAGACAGACAGACATACAGACAGATAGATAGATAGATAGATAGATAGATAGATAGATAGATAGATAGATAGATAGATAGATAGATAGATAGATAGATAGATAGATTATCATAGACAGACAGACAGCTTATTTTTGGTATGCTTAATTTTTTTGTCATCATGTTTAGTATTTTCAGTTGCAGATAGATAGACAGACAGACAGACAGACAGATAGATAGATAGATAGATAGATAGATAGATAGATAGATAGATAGATAGATATATAGATAGATAGATATATAGATAGATATATAGATAGATAGGTTATCATAGACAGACAGACAGACAGCTTATTTTTGTTATACTTAATTTTTTTGTCATCATGTTTAGTATTTACAGTTGCAGATAGATAGATAGATAGATAGATAGACAGACAGACAGATAGATAGATAGATAGATAGATAGATAGATAGATAGATAGATAGATAGATATATAGATAGATATATAGATAGATAGATATATAGATAGATATATAGATAGATAGGTTATCATAGACAGACAGACAGACAGCTTATTTTTGTTATACTTAATTTTTTTGTCATCATGTTTAGTATTTACAGTTGCAGATAGATAGATAGATAGATAGACAGACAGACAGACAGATAGATAGATAGATAGATAGATAGATAGATAGATAGATAGATAGATAGATTATCATAGACAGACAGACAGACAGCTTATTTTTGGTATGCTTAATTTTTTTATCATCATGTTTAGTATTTACAGTTGCAGATAGATAGATAGACAGACAGACAGACAGACAGACAGATAGACAGACAGATAGATAGATAGATAGATAGATAGATAGATAGATAGATAGATAGATAGATAGATAGATAGGTTATCATAGACAGACAGACAGACAGACAGACAGCTTATTTTTGGTATACTTAATTTTTTTGTCATCATGTTTAGTATTTACAGTTGCAGATAGATAGATAGATAGATAGATAGGTTATCATAGACAGACAGACAGACAGCTTATTTTTGTTATACTTAATTTTTTTGTCATCATGTTTAGTATTTACAGTTGCAGATAGATAGATAGATAGATAGATAGGTAGATAGATAGACAGACAGACAGACAGACAGACAGATAGATAGATAGATAGATAGATAGATAGATAGATAGATAGATAGATAGATAGATAGATAGATAGATAGATAGATAGATAGATAGATAGATAGATTATCATAGACCGACAGACAGCTTAGTTTTGGTATACTTAAATTTTTTGTCATCATGTTTAGTATTTTCAGTTGCAGATAGACAGACAGACAGACAGACAGATAGATAGATAGATAGATAGATAGATAGATAGATAGATAGATAGATAGATAGATAGATAGATAGGTTATCATAGACAGACAGACAGACAGCTTATTTTTGGTATACTTACTTTTTTTAACATCATGTTTAGTATTTACAGTTGCAGATAGATAGATAGATAGATAGATAGATAGATAGATAGATAGATAGCTTATCATAGACAGACAGACAGACAGACAGCTTATTTTTGGTATACTTAATTTTTTTGCCATCATGTTTAGTATTTACAGTTGCAGATAGATAGATAGATAGATAGATAGATAGATAGATAGATAGATAGATAGATAGATAGATAGATTATCATAGACAGACAGACAGACAGCTTATTTTTGGTATGCTTAATTTTTTTATCATCATGTTTAGTATTTACAGTTGCAGATAGATAGATAGATAGATAGACAGACAGACAGACAGACAGACAGACAGACAGACAGATAGATAGATAGATAGATAGATAGATAGATAGATAGATAGATAGATAGATAGATAGATAGATAGATAGATAGATAGATAGATAGATAGGTTATCATAGACAGACAGACAGACAGCTTATTTTTGGTATACTTAATTTTTTTGTCATCATGTTTAGTATTTACAGTTGCAGATAGATAGATAGATAGATAGATAGATAGATAGATAGATAGATTAATAGATAGATAGATAGATAGGTTATCATAGACAGACAGACAGACAGCTTATTTTTGGTATACTTAATTTTTTTGTCATCATGTTTAGTATTTACAGTTGCAGATAGATAGATAGATAGATAGATAGATAGATAGATAGATAGATATATAGATAGATAGATAGATAGATAGATAGATAGATAGATAGATAGATAGATAGATAGATAGATAGATAGATAGATAGGTTATCATAGACAGACAGACAGACAGCTTATTTTTGGTATACTTATTTTTTTGTCATCATGTTTAGTATTTACAGTTGCAGATAGATAGATAGATAGATAGATAGATAGATAGATAGATAGATAGATAGATAGATAGATAGATAGGTTATCATAGACAGACAGACAGACAGCTTATTTTTGGTATACTTAATTTTTTTGCCATCATGTTTAGTATTTACAGTTGCAGATAGATAGATAGATAGATAGATAGATAGATAGATAGGTTATCATAGACAGACAGACAGACAGCTTATTTTTGTTATACTTAATTTTTTTGTCATCATGTTTAGTATTTACAGTTGCAGATAGATAGATAGATAGATAGACAGACAGATAGATAGATAGATAGATAGATAGATAGATAGATAGATAGATAGATAGATAGATAGATAGATAGATTATCATAGACAGACAGACAGACAGCTTATTTTTGGTATGCTTCATTTTTTTATCATCATGTTTAGTATTTACAGTTGCAGATAGATAGATAGATAGACAGACAGACAGACAGACAGACAGACAGACAGACAGATAGACAGACAGATAGATAGATAGATAGATAGATAGATAGGTTATCATAGACAGACAGACAGACAGACAGACAGACAGCTTATTTTTGGTATACTTAATTTTTTTGTCATCATGTTTAGTATTTACAGTTGCAGATAGATAGATAGATAGATAGATAGATAGATAGATAGATAGGTTATCATAGACAGACAGACAGACAGCTTATTTTTGGTATACTTAATTTTTTTGCCATCATGTTTAGTATTTACAGTTGCAGATAGATAGATAGATAGATAGATAGATAGATAGATAGATAGATAGATAGATAGATAGATAGATAGGTTATCATAGACAGACAGACAGCTTATTTTTGGTATACTTATTTTTTTTTGTCATCATGTTTAGTATTTACAGTTGCAGATAGATAGATAGATAGATAGATAGATAGATAGATAGATAGATAGATAGATAGATAGATAGATAGATAGATAGGTTATCATAGACAGACAGACAGCTTATTTTTGGTATACTTATTTTTTTGTCATCATGTTTAGTATTTACAGTTGCAGATAGATAGATAGATAGATAGATAGATAGATAGATAGATAGATAGATAGATAGATAGATAGATAGCTTATCATAGACAGACAGACAGGCAGCTTATTTTTGGTATGTTTTATTTTTTTGTCATCATGTTTAGTACAGTTGCATATTGTCATTTCTAAAATTGTCAGACTAATTGATTGCTGATTGTTTTTCTGCTTTTTCTGTTATTTGTTTAGCATTCACAATTGCAGATCGCTATGTGCTATGATAGATAGATAGATAGATAGATAGATAGATAGATAGATAGATAGATAGATAGACAGATAGACAGATAGATAGATAGATAGATAGATAGATAGATAGATAGATAGATAGATAGATAGGTTATCATAGACAGACAGACAGACAGCTTATTTTTGGTATACTTATTTTTTTTGTCATCATGTTTAGTATTTACAGTTGCAGATAGATAGATAGATAGATAGATAGATAGATAGATAGATAGATAGATAGATAGATAGATAGATAGATAGATAGATAGATAGATAGATTATCATAGACAGACAGACAGACAGCTTATTTTTGGTATACTTAATTTTTTTGTCATCATGTTTAGTATTTACAGTTGCAGATAGATAGATAGATAGATAGATAGATAGATAGATAGATAGATAGATAGATAGATAGATAGATAGATAGATAGATAGATAGATAGATAGATAGATTATCATAGACAGACAGACAGACAGCTTATTTTTGGTATACTTATTTTTTTGTCATCATGTTTAGTATTTACAGTTGCAGATAGATAGATAGATAGATAGATAGATAGATAGATAGATAGATAGATAGATAGATAGATAGCTTATCATAGACAGACAGACAGGCAGCTTATTTTTGGTATGTTTTATTTTTTTGTCATCATGTTTAGTACAGTTGCATATTGTCATTTCTAAAATTGTCAGACTAATTGATTGCTGATTGTTTTTCTGCTTTTTCTGTTATTTGTTTAGCATTCACAATTGCAGATCGCTATGTGCTATGATAGATAGATAGATAGATAGATAGATAGATAGATAGATAGATAGATAGATAGATAGATAGATAGATAGATAGATAGATAGACAGACAGATAGATAGATAGATAGATAGATAGATAGATAGATAGATAGATAGGTTATCATAGACAGACAGACAGACAGCTTATTTTTGGTATACTTAATTTTTTTGTCATCATGTTTAGTATTTACAGTTGCAGATAGATAGATAGATAGATAGATAGATAGATAGATAGATAGATAGATAGATAGATAGATAGATAGATAGATAGATAGATAGATAGGTTATCATAGACAGACAGACAGACAGCTTATTTTTGGTATACTTATTTTTTTGTCATCATGTTTAGTATTTACAGTTGCAGATAGATAGATAGATAGATAGATAGATAGATAGATAGATAGATAGATAGATAGATAGGTTATCATAGACAGACAGACAGACAGCTTATTTTTGGTATACTTAATTTTTTTGCCATCATGTTTAGTATTTACAGTTGCAGATAGATAGATAGATAGATAGATAGATAGATAGATAGATAAATAGATAGATAGATAGATAGATAGATAGGTTATCATAGACAGACAGACAGACAGCTTATTTTTGGTATACTTAATTTTTTTGCCATCATGTTTAGTATTTACAGTTGCAGATAGATAGATAGATAGATAGATAGATAGATAGATAGATAGATAGATAGATAGATAGATAGATAGATAGATAGATAGATAGATAGATAGGTTATCATAGACAGACAGACAGACAGCTTATTTTTGGTATACTTAATTTTTTTTGTCATCATGTTTAGTATTTACAGTTGCAGATAGATAGATAGATAGATAGATAGATAGATAGATAGATAGATAGATAGATAGATAGATTGCTGATTGTTTTTCTGCTTTTTCTGTTATTTGTTTAGCATTCACAATTGCAGATCGCTATGTGCTATGATAGATAGATAGATAGATAGATAGATAGATAGATAGATAGATAGACAGATAGATAGATAGATAGATAGACAGACAGACAGCTTATTTTTGGTATACTTATTTTTTTTGTCATAATGTTTAGTATTTACAGTTGCAGATAGATAGATAGATAGATAGATAGATAGATAGATAGATAGATAGATAGATAGGTTATCATAGACAGACAGACAGACAGCTTATTTTTGGTATACTTAATTTTTTTGTCATCATGTTTAGAATTTACAGTTGCAGATAGATAGATAGATAGATAGATAGATAGATAGATAGATAGATAGATAGATAGATAGATAGATAGATAGATAGATAGATAGGTTATCATTAGGACTGTCCCCGACTATGGATTTTCATAGTCGAATCAGAATCGTCATGTCTTGCCTATAGTCGACTAATAGTCGAATCATGTGTATGGGGGTGGGGCTGGGGGCGGGGCTTTAACGTTTCAAAGCCGCGATGTACAGAAAATCACACAAAGATATAGAAGAAAATGTATAAAAACATTTTTGATCAATAAAACTAAGAAATAACATAAATAACTCCAGAAAGGCCACACTGCAGATTTGCATTTCACATGCAAATCAAATTAAATCGGCTAAATTACCTGTGCGAGCAGGCCAGCCTACAGCACAACATCGATGCACCGAAAAAATAAACAATTAACTTACTAAATTAAATTAGAACAGAATATAACTTTCTAATAAATAAAAATACAAAACGAAATAAATCTGAATCAAGTCACAGGATGAGGAGCAAATGTGTGCAAAATGCCTAAAGTGCAGGGGAACATATATTCAAAACACAAGCCACAAATAGTTAGATTAGATAACCCTGACAGATCAATAAATAAAATTAAAATAAAGAAATAATTAAAATAACGATAGTAGCCAGAATTTTCAACTTTGTCTTTTTAACTGCAGAAACAACAATAAATGCTAAACTGGAGAGGCAGTCTTTTTAGCTAAACATGTTCACAGCATCCAAAAATAAAATTAGAACCGGCTGAAAAGTTTTGAAATCACTTGTACCTGATCGAGAAAACAAATCCTGAAAGTCTTTCACTCTGTCTGTCCGTTGGAGTCTTTACAAATTGTGCGCGCGGATAAAATA
This sequence comes from Leuciscus leuciscus, assembly GCF_965113295.1. Taxonomy (NCBI): domain Eukaryota; kingdom Metazoa; phylum Chordata; class Actinopteri; order Cypriniformes; family Leuciscidae; genus Leuciscus; species Leuciscus leuciscus. The sequence goes on from NC_138732.1 coordinate 36,575,544, forward strand.
CATTCTAACGTGAAACCCAGTCTATGGTGAAACATGTTAACGTTGGCCGGCAGAAGTGCGATCATGGTTTTCCTGATGCTAAATCCAGCCTTGGAGAATATCCTTTCTGATGGTGTACATCCACACTTTAGATTTTCTTATCCCAGACATTGTTAAAGATTTAAATCCTTGCCGCGAAGACGCTCCTCTGTCGGTCACGGATTGAAAGTGAAACTTAAATCTGTCACGGGGTGTTTGGATTTATTCACGCACGTTAAAAAATATTTATTAAAAGCTTCTTTCTTTGCACATTTTTATATAGGCCTACAGCATTATCATAATAGGCTGAATATTAACATATTTACATAAAAGCTAGTTCAATGTGAAATCAGACATTGAGCGTCCTCATATAGCCAAAGTGGCATGATCCTCGTTTCATAACACCTCTGCGAAGATTCGACCGTGAGATCGGTAGTCGAATCAGGCTCCTCCTATCGAAGCATCGAATCTTCGACTATTCGGGGTCACCCCTAGTTATCATAGACAGACAGACAGACAGCTTATTTTTGGTATACTTATTTTTTTGTCATCATGTTTAGTATTTACAGTTGCAGATAGATAGATAGATAGATAGATAGATAGATAGATAGATAGATAGATAGATAGATAGATAGATAGGTTATCATAGACAGACAGACAGACAGCTTATTTTTGGTATACTTAATTTTTTTGTCATCATGTTTAGTATTTACAGTTGCAGATAGATAGATAGATAGATAGATAGATAGATAGATAGATAGATAGATAGATAGATAGATAGATAGATAGATAGATAGATAGGTTATCATAGACAGACAGACAGCTTATTTTTGGTATACTTATTTTTTTTGTCATCATGTTTAGTATTTACAGTTGCAGATAGATAGATAGATAGATAGATAGATAGATAGATAGATAGATAGCTTATCATAGACAGACAGACAGGCAGCTTATTTTTGGTATGTTTTATTTTTTTGTCATCATGTTTAGTACAGTTGCATATTGTCATTTCTAAAATTGTCAGACTAATTGATTGCTGATTGTTTTTCTGCTTTTTCTGTTATTTGTTTAGCATTCACAATTGCAGATCGCTATGTGCTATGATAGATAGATAGATAGATAGATAGATAGATAGATAGATAGATAGATAGATAGATAGATAGATAGATAGATAGATAGATAGATAGATAGATAGATAGATAGATAGACAGATAGATAGATAGATAGATAGATAGACAGATAGATAGATAGATAGACAGACAGACAGCTTATTTTTGGTATACTTATTTTTTTTGTCATCATGTTTAGTATTTACAGTTGCAGATAGATAGATAGATAGATAGATAGATAGATAGATAGATAGATAGATAGATAGATAGATAGATAGATAGATAGATAGATAGATAGATAGATAGATAGATAGATAGATAGATAGATAGATAGATAGATAGATAGGTTATCATAGACAGACAGAAAGACAGCTTATTTTTGGTATACTTAATTTTTTTGTCATCATGTTTAGTATTTACAGTTGCAGATAGATAGATAGATAGATAGATAGATAGATAGATAGATAGATAGATAGATAGATAGATAGATAGATAGATAGGTTATCATAGACAGACAGACAGACAGCTTATTTTTGGTATACTTATTTTTTTGTCATCATGTTTAGTATTTACAGTTGCAGATAGATAGATAGATAGATAGATAGATAGATAGGTTATCATAGACAGACAGACAGACAGCTTATTTTTGGTATACTTAATTTTTTTGCCATAATGTTTAGTATTTACAGTTGCAGATAGATAGATAGATAGATAGATAGATAGATAGATAGATAGATAGATAGATAGATAGATAGATAGATAGATAGGTTATCATAGACAGACAGACAGACAGCTTATTTTTGGTATACTTAATTTTTTTGTCATCATGTTTAGTATTTACAGTTGCAGATAGATAGATAGATAGATAGATAGATAGATAGATAGATAGATAGATAGCTTATCATAGACAGACAGACAGGCAGCTTATTTTTGGTATGTTTTATTTTTTTGTCATCATGTTTAGTACAGTTGCATATTGTCATTTCTAAAATTGTCAGACTAATTGATTGCTGATTGTTTTTCTGCTTTTTCTGTTATTTGTTTAGCATTCACAATTGCAGATCGCTATGTGCTATGATAGATAGATAGATAGATAGATAGATAGATAGATAGATAGATAGATAGATAGATAGATAGATAGATAGATAGATAGATAGATAGATAGATAGATAGATAGATAGACAGACAGACAGCTTATTTTTGGTATACTTATTTTTTTTGTCATAATGTTTAGTATTTACAGTTGCAGATAGATAGATAGATAGATAGATAGATAGATAGATAGATAGATAGATAGATAGATAGATAGATAGATAGATAGATAGATAGATAGGTTATCATAGACAGACAGAAAGACAGCTTATTTTTGGTATACTTATTTTTTTGTCATCATGTTTAGTATTTACAGTTGCAGATAGATAGATAGATAGATAGATAGATAGATAGATAGATAGATAGATAGATAGATAGATAGATAGATAGATAGATAGATAGATAGATAGATAGATAGATAGATAGATAGATAGATAGATAGATAGATAGGTTATCATAGACAGACAGACAGCTTATTTTTGGTATACTTATTTTTTTTGTCATCATGTTTAGTATTTACAGTTGCAGATAGATAGATAGATAGATAGATAGATAGATAGATAGATAGATAGATAGATAGATAGATAGATAGATAGCTTATCATAGACAGACAGACAGGCAGCTTATTTTTGGTATGTTTTATTTTTTTGTCATAATGTTTAGTACAGTTGCATATTGTCATTTCTAAAATTGTCAGACTAATTGATTGCTGATTGTTTTTCTGCTTTTTCTGTTATTTGTTTAGCATTCACAATTGCAGATCGCTATGTGCTATGATAGATAGATAGATAGATAGATAGATAGATAGATAGATAGATAGATAGATAGATAGATAGATAGATAGATAGATAGATAGATAGACAGATAGATAGATAGATAGATAGATAGACAGATAGATAGATAGATAGACAGACAGACAGCTTATTTTTGGTATACTTATTTTTTTTGTCATCATGTTTAGTATTTACAGTTGCAGATAGATAGATAGATAGATAGATAGATAGATAGATAGATAGATAGATAGATAGATAGATAGATAGATAGGTTATCATAGACAGACAGAAAGACAGCTTATTTTTGGTATACTTAATTTTTTTGTCATCATGTTTAGTATTTACAGTTGCAGATAGATAGATAGATAGATAGATAGATAGATAGATAGATAGATAGATAGATAGATAGATAGATAGATAGATAGATAGATAGGTTATCATAGACAGACAGACAGACAGCTTATTTTTGGTATACTTATTTTTTTGTCATCATGTTTAGTATTTACAGTTGCAGATAGATAGATAGATAGATAGATAGATAGATAGATAGATAGATAGATAGATAGGTTATCATAGACAGACAGACAGACAGCTTATTTTTGGTATACTTAATTTTTTTGTCATCATGTTTAGTATTTACAGTTGCAGATAGATAGATAGATAGATAGATAGATAGCTTATCATAGACAGACAGACAGGCAGCTTATTTTTGGTATGTTTTATTTTTTTGTCATCATGTTTAGTACAGTTGCATATTGTCATTTCTAAAATTGTCAGACTAATTGATTGCTGATTGTTTTTCTGCTTTTTCTGTTATTTGTTTAGCATTCACAATTGCAGATCGCTATGTGCTATGATAGATAGATAGATAGATAGATAGATAGATAGATAGATAGATAGATAGATAGATAGATAGATAGATAGATAGATAGACAGACAGACAGCTTATTTTTGGTATACTTATTTTTTTTGTCATAATGTTTAGTATTTACAGTTGCAGATAGATAGATAGATAGATAGATAGATAGATAGATAGATAGATAGATAGATAGATAGATAGATAGATAGATAGATAGATAGATAGATAGATAGGTTATCATAGACAGACAGAAAGACAGCTTATTTTTGGTATACTTATTTTTTTGTCATCATGTTTAGTATTTACAGTTGCAGATAGATAGATAGATAGATAGATAGATAGATAGATAGATAGATAGATAGATAGATAGATAGATAGATAGATAGATAGATAGGTTATCATAGACAGACAGACAGACAGCTTATTTTTGGTATACTTAATTTTTTTGCCATCATGTTTAGTATTTACAGTTGCAGATAGATAGATAGATAGATAGATAGATAGATAGATAGATAGATAGATAGATAGATAGATAGATAGATAGATAGATAGATAGGTTATCATAGACAGACAGACAGACAGCTTATTTTTGGTATACTTATTTTTTTGTCATCATGTTTAGTATTTACAGTTGCAGATAGATAGATAGATAGATAGATAGATAGATAGATAGATAGATAGATAGATAGATAGATAGATAGATAGATAGATAGATAGATAGGTTATCATAGACAGACAGACAGACAGCTTATTTTTGGTATACTTATTTTTTTGTCATCATGTTTAGTATTTACAGTTGCAGATAGATAGATAGATAGATAGATAGATAGATAGATAGATAGATAGATAGATAGATAGCTTATCATAGACAGACAGACAGGCAGCTTATTTTTGGTATGTTTTATTTTTTTGTCATCATGTTTAGTACAGTTGCATATTGTCATTTCTAAAATTGTCAGACTAATTGATTGCTGATTGTTTTTCTGCTTTTTCTGTTATTTGTTTAGCATTCACAATTGCAGATCGCTATGTGCTATGATAGATAGATAGATAGATAGATAGATAGATAGATAGATAGATAGATAGATAGATAGATAGACAGACAGATAGATAGATAGATAGATAGATAGATAGATAGATAGATAGATAGATAGATAGATAGATAGATAGATAGATAGATAGATAGACAGACAGACAGCTTATTTTTGGTATACTTATTTTTTTGTCATCATGTTTAGTATTTACAGTTGCAGATAGATAGATAGATAGATAGATAGATAGATAGATAGATAGATAGATAGATAGATAGGTTATCATAGACAGACAGACAGACAGCTTATTTTTGGTATACTTATTTTTTTGTCATCATGTTTAGTATTTACAGTTGCAGATAGATAGATAGATAGATAGATAGATAGATAGATAGATAGATAGATAGATAGATAGATAGATAGATAGATAGACAGACAGACAGCTTATTTTTGGTATACTTATTTTTTTGTCATCATGTTTAGTATTTACAGTTGTAGATAGATAGATAGATAGATAGATAGATAGATAGATAGGTTATCATAGACAGACAGAAAGACAGCTTATTTTTGGTATACTTAATTTTTTTGTCATCATGTTTAGTATTTACAGTTGCAGATAGATAGATAGATAGATAGATAGATAGATAGATAGATAGATAGATAGATAGATAGATAGATAGATAGATAGATAGATAGATAGATAGATAGATAGATAGGTTATCATAGACAGACAGACAGACAGACAGACAGCTTATTTTTGGTATACTTATTTTTTTGTCATCATGTTTAGTATTTAAAGTTGCAGATAGATAGATAGATAGATAGATAGATAGATAGATAGATAGATAGATAGATAGATAGATAGATAGATAGATAGATAGCTTATCATAGACAGACAGACAGGCAGCTTATTTTTGGTATGTTTTATTTTTTTTGTCATCATGTTTAGTACAGTTGCATATTGTCATTTCTAAAATTGTCAGACTAATTGATTGCTGATTGTTTTTCTGCTTTTTCTGTTATTTGTTTAGCATTCACAATTGCAGATCGCTATGTGCTATGATAGATAGATAGATAGATAGATAGATAGATAGACAGACAGATAGATAGATAGACAGATAGATAGATAGATAGATAGATAGATAGATAGATAGATAGATAGACAGACAGACAGCTTATTTTTGGTATACTTATTTTTTTGTCATCATGTTTAGTATTTACAGTTGCAGATAGATAGATAGATAGATAGATAGATAGATAGATAGATAGATAGATAGATAGATAGATAGGTTATCATAGACAGACAGACAGCTTATTTTTGGTATACTTAATTTTTTTGTCATCATGTTTAGTATTTACAGTTGCAGATAGATAGATAGATAGATAGATAGATAGATAGATAGATAGATAGATAGATAGATAGATAGATAGGTTATCATAGACAGACAGACAGACAGCTTATTTTTGGTATACTTATTTTTTTGTCATCATGTTTAGTATTTACAGTTGCAGATAGATAGATAGATAGATAGATAGATAGATAGATAGATAGATAGATAGATAGATAGATAGATAGATAGGTTATCATAGACAGACAGACAGCTTATTTTTGGTATACTTAATTTTTTTGCCATCATGTTTAGTATTTACAGTTGCAGATAGATAGATAGATAGATAGATAGATAGATAGATAGATAGATAGATAGATAGATAGATAGATAGCTTATCATAGACAGACAGACAGGCAGCTTATTTTTGGTATGTTTTATTTTTTTGTCATCATGTTTAGTACAGTTGCATATTGTCATTTCTAAAATTGTCAGACTAATTGATTGCTGATTGTTTTTCTGCTTTTTCTGTTATTTGTTTAGCATTCACAATTGCAGATCGCTATGTGCTATGATAGATAGATAGATAGATAGATAGATAGATAGATAGATAGATAGATAGATAGATAGATAGATAGACAGACAGATAGATAGATAGATAGATAGATAGATAGATAGATAGATAGATAGATAGATAGATAGATAGATAGATAGATAGATAGATAGATAGATAGATAGACAGCTTATTTTTGGTATACTTATTTTTTTTGTCATCATGTTTAGTATTTACAGTTATAGATAGATAGATAGATAGATAGATAGATAGATAGATAGATAGATAGATAGATAGATAGATAGATAGGTTATCATAGACAGACAGAAAGACAGCTTATTTTTGGTATACTTAATTTTTTTGTCATCATGTTTAGTATTTACAGTTGCAGATAGATAGATAGATAGATAGATAGATAGATAGATAGATAGATAGATAGATAGATAGATAGATAGATAGATAGATAGATAGATAGATAGATAGATAGATAGATAGATAGGTTATCATAGACAGACAGACAGACAGCTTATTTTTGGTATACTTATTTTTTTGTCATCATGTTTAGTATTTACAGTTGCAGATAGATAGATAGATAGATAGATAGATAGATAGATAGACAGACAGATAGATAGATAGACAGATAGATAGATAGATAGATAGATAGATAGATAGATAGATAGATAGATAGATAGATAGATAGATAGATAGATAGATAGACAGACAGACAGCTTATTTTTGGTATACTTATTTTTTTGTCATCATGTTTAGTATTTACAGTTGCAGATAGATAGATAGATAGATAGATAGATAGATAGATAGATAGATAGATAGATAGATAGATAGATAGATAGGTTATCATAGACAGACAGACAGCTTATTTTTGGTATACTTAATTTTTTTGTCATCATGTTTAGTATTTACAGTTGCAGATAGATAGATAGATAGATAGATAGATAGATAGATAGATAGATAGATAGATAGATAGATAGATAGATAGATAGATAGATAGATAGATAGATAGATAGATAGATAGGTTATCATAGACAGACAGACAGACAGCTTATTTTTGGTATACTTATTTTTTTGTCATCATGTTTAGTATTTACAGTTGCAGATAGATAGATAGATAGATAGATAGATAGATAGATAGATAGATAGATAGATAGATAGATAGATAGATAGGTTATCATAGACAGACAGACAGCTTATTTTTGGTATACTTAATTTTTTTGCCATCATGTTTAGTATTTACAGTTGCAGATAGATAGATAGATAGATAGATAGATAGATAGATAGATAGATAGATAGATAGATAGATAGATAGATAGATAGATAGATAGATAGATAGATAGATAGCTTATCATAGACAGACAGACAGGCAGCTTATTTTTGGTATGTTTTATTTTTTTGTCATCATGTTTAGTACAGTTGCATATTGTCATTTCTAAAATTGTCAGACTAATTGATTGCTGATTGTTTTTCTGCTTTTTCTGTTATTTGTTTAGCATTCACAATTGCAGATCGCTATGTGCTATGATAGATAGATAGATAGATAGATAGATAGATAGATAGATAGATAGACAGACAGATAGATAGATAGATAGATAGATAGATAGATAGATAGATAGATAGATAGATAGATAGATAGATAGATAGATAGATAGATAGACAGCTTATTTTTGGTATACTTATTTTTTTGTCATCATGTTTAGTATTTACAGTTATAGATAGATAGATAGATAGATAGATAGATAGATAGATAGGTTATCATAGACAGACAGAAAGACAGCTTATTTTTGGTATACTTAATTTTTTTGTCATCATGTTTAGTATTTACAGTTGCAGATAGATAGATAGATAGATAGATAGATAGATAGATAGATAGATAGATAGATAGATAGATAGATAGATAGATAGATAGATAGATAGATAGATAGATAGATAGATAGATAGATAGATAGATAGGTTATCATAGACAGACAGACAGACAGCTTATTTTTGGTATACTTATTTTTTTGTCATCATGTTTAGTATTTACAGTTGCAGATAGATAGATAGATAGATAGATAGATAGATAGATAGATAGATAGATAGATAGATAGATAGATAGATAGGTTATCATAGACAGACAGACAGACAGCTTATTTTTGGTATACTTAATTTTTTTGCCATCATGTTTAGTATTTACAGTTGCAGATAGATAGATAGATAGATAGATAGATAGATAGATAGATAGATAGATAGATAGATAGATAGATAGATAGATAGATAGATAGATAGATAGGTTATCATAGACAGACAGACAGACAGCTTATTTTTGGTATACTTAATTTTTTTGTCATCATGTTTAGTATTTACAGTTGCAGATAGATAGATAGATAGATAGATAGATAGATAGATAGATAGATAGATAGATAGATAGATAGATAGATAGATAGATAGATAGATAGATAGATAGATAGGTTATCATAGACAGACAGACAGCTTATTTTTGGTATACTTTTTTTTTTTGTCATCATGTTTAGTATTTACAGTTGCAGATAGATAGATAGATAGATAGATAGATAGATAGATAGATAGATAGATAGATAGATAGACAGACAGACAGACAGGCAGCTTATTTTTGGTATGTTTTATTTTTTTGTCATCATGTTTAGTACAGTTGCATATTGTCATTTCTAAAATTGTCAGACTAATTGATTGCTGATTGTTTTTCTGCTTTTTCTGTTATTTGTTTAGCATTCACAATTGCAGATCGCTATGTGCTATGATAGATAGATAGATAGATAGATAGATAGATAGATAGATAGATAGATAGATAGATAGATAGATAGATAGATAGATAGACAGATAGATAGATAGATAGATAGATAGATAGATAGATAGATAGATAGATAGATAGATAGATAGATAGATAGATAGATAGATAGACAGACAGCTTATTTTTGGTATACTTATTTTTTTTGTCATCATGTTTAGTATTTACAGTTGCAGATAGATAGATAGATAGATAGATAGATAGATAGATAGATAGATAGATAGATAGATAGATAGATAGATAGATAGATAGATAGATAGATAGATAGATAGATAGATAGATAGGTTATCATAGACAGACAGCTTATTTTTGGTATACTTAATTTTTTTGTCATCATGTTTAGTATTTACAGTTGCAGATAGATAGATAGATAGATAGATAGATAGATAGATAGATAGATAGATAGATAGATAGATAGATAGATAGATAGATAGATAGATAGATAGGTTATCATAGACAGACAGACAGCTTATTTTTGGTATACTTAATTTTTTTTGTCATCATGTTTAGTATTTACAGTTGCAGATAGATAGATAGATAGATAGATAGATAGATAGATAGATAGATAGATAGATAGATAGATAGATAGATAGGTTATCATAGACAGACAGAGAGACAGCTTATTTTTGGTATACTTAATTTTTTTGTCATCATGTTTAGTATTTACAGTTGCAGATAGATAGATAGATAGATAGATAGATAGATAGATAGATAGATAGATAGATAGATAGATAGATAGATAGATAGATAGATAGATAGGTTATCATAGACAGACAGACAGCTTATTTTTGGTATACTTATTTTTTTGTCATCATGTTTAGTATTTACAGTTGCAGATAGATAGATAGATAGATAGATAGATAGATAGATAGATAGATAGATAGATAGATAGATAGATAGATAGATAGATAGATAGATAGCTTATCATAGACAGACAGACAGGCAGCTTATTTTTGGTATGTTTTATTTTTTTGTCATCATGTTTAGTACAGTTGCATATTGTCATTTCTAAAATTGTCAGACTAATTGATTGCTGATTGTTTTTCTGCTTTTTCTGTTATTTGTTTAGCATTCACAATTGCAGATCGCTATGTGCTATGATAGATAGATAGACAGACAGCTTATTTTTGGTATACTTATTTTTTTTGTCATCATGTTTAGTATTTACAGTTGCAGATAGATAGATAGATAGATAGATAGATAGATAGATAGATAGATAGATAGATAGATAGATAGATAGATAGATAGATAGATATTTAGATAGATAGATAGATAGATAGATAGGTTATCATAGACAGACAGACAGAGCTTATTTTTGGTATACTTAATTTTTTTGTCATCATGTTTAGTATTTACAGTTGCAGATAGATAGATAGATAGATAGATAGATAGATAGATAGATAGATAGATAGATAGATAGATAGATAGATAGATAGATAGATAGATAGATAGATAGATAGATAGATAGGTTATCATAGACAGACAGACAGACAGCTTATTTTTGGTATACTTATTTTTTTGTCATCATGTTTAGTATTTACAGTTGCAGATAGATAGATAGATAGATAGATAGATAGATAGATAGATAGATAGATAGCTTATCATAGACAGACAGACAGGCAGCTTATTTTTGGTATGTTTTATTTTTTTTGTCATCATGTTTAGTACAGTTGCATATTGTCATTTCTAAAATTGTCAGACTAATTGATTGCTGATTGTTTTTCTGCTTTTTCTGTTATTTGTTTAGCATTCACAATTGCAGATCGCTATGTGCTTAGATAGATAGATAGATAGATAGATAGATAGATAGATAGATAGATAGATAGATAGATAGACAGACAGACAGATAGATAGATAGATAGATAGATAGATAGATAGATAGATAGATAGATAGATAGATAGATAGATAGATAGATAGACAGACAGACAGCTTATTTTTGGTATACTTATTTTTTTGTCATCATGTTTAGTATTTACAGTTGCAGATAGATAGATAGATAGATAGATAGATAGATAGATAGATAGATAGATAGATAGATAGATAGATAGATAGATAGATAGATAGATAGATAGATAGATAGGTTATCATAGACAGACAGACAGACAGCTTATTTTTGGTATACTTATTTTTTTGTCATCATGTTTAGTATTTACAGTTGCAGATAGATAGATAGATAGATAGATAGATAGATAGATAGACAGACAGACAGCTTATTTTTGGTATACTTATTTTTTTGTCATCATGTTTAGTATTTACAGTTGTAGATAGATAGATAGATAGATAGATAGGTTATCATAGACAGACAGAAAGACAGCTTATTTTTGGTATACTTAATTTTTTTGTCATCATGTTTAGTATTTACAGTTGCAGATAGATAGATAGATAGATAGATAGATAGATAGATAGATAGATAGATAGATAGATAGATAGATAGATAGATAGGTTATCATAGACAGACAGACAGACAGCTTATTTTTGGTATACTTATTTTTTTGTCATCATGTTTAGTATTTACAGTTGCAGATAGATAGATAGATAGATAGATAGATAGATAGATAGATAGATAGATAGATAGATAGATAGATAGATAGATAGATAGATAGATAGATAGATAGATAGATAGATAGCTTATCATAGACAGACAGACAGGCAGCTTATTTTTGGTATGTTTTATTTTTTTTTGTCATCATGTTTAGTACAGTTGCATATTGTCATTTCTAAAATTGTCAGACTAATTGATTGCTGATTGTTTTTCTGCTTTTTCTGTTATTTGTTTAGCATTCACAATTGCAGATCGCTATGTGCTATGATAGATAGATAGATAGATAGATAGATAGATTGATAGATAGATAGATAGATAGATAGATAGATAGATAGATAGATAGATAGATAGATAGATAGATAGACAGACATACAGCTTATTTTTGGTATACTTATTTTTTTGTCATCATGTTTAGTATTTACAGTTGCAGATAGATAGATAGATAGATAGATAGATAGATAGATAGATAGATAGATAGATAGATAGATAGATAGATAGATAGATAGATAGATAGATAGATAGATAGGTTATCATAGACAGACAGACAGCTTATTTTTGGTATACTTAATTTTTTTGTCATCATGTTTAGTATTTACAGTTGCAGATAGATAGATAGATAGATAGATAGATAGATAGATAGATAGATAGATAGATAGATAGATAGATAGATAGATAGATAGATAGATAGATAGATAGATAGGTTATCATAGACAGACAGACAGACAGCTTATTTTTGGTATACTTATTTTTTTGTCATCATGTTTAGTATTTACAGTTGCAGATAGATAGATAGATAGATAGATAGATAGATAGATAGATAGATAGATAGATAGGTTATCATAGACAGACAGACAGCTTATTTTTGGTATACTTAATTTTTTTGCCATCATGTTTAGTATTTACAGTTGCAGATAGATAGATAGATAGATAGATAGATAGATAGATAGATAGCTTATCATAGACAGACAGACAGGCAGCTTATTTTTGGTATGTTTTATTTTTTTGTCATCATGTTTAGTACAGTTGCATATTGTCATTTCTAAAATTGTCAGACTAATTGATTGCTGATTGTTTTTCTGCTTTTTCTGTTATTTGTTTAGCATTCACAATTGCAGATCGCTATGTGCTATGATAGATAGATAGACAGACAGCTTATTTTTGGTATACTTATTTTTTTTGTCATCATGTTTAGTATTTACAGTTGCAGATAGATAGATAGATAGATAGATAGATAGATAGATAGATAGATAGATAGATAGATAGATAGATAGATAGATAGATAGATAGATATTTAGATAGATAGATAGATAGATAGATAGGTTATCATAGACAGACAGACAGAGCTTATTTTTGGTATACTTAATTTTTTTGTCATCATGTTTAGTATTTACAGTTGCAGATAGATAGATAGATAGATAGATAGATAGATAGATAGATAGATAGATAGATAGATAGATAGATAGATAGGTTATCATAGACAGACAGACAGACAGCTTATTTTTGGTATACTTATTTTTTTGTCATCATGTTTAGTATTTACAGTTGCAGATAGATAGATAGATAGATAGATAGATAGCTTATCATAGACAGACAGACAGGCAGCTTATTTTTGGTATGTTTTATTTTTTTTGTCATCATGTTTAGTACAGTTGCATATTGTCATTTCTAAAATTGTCAGACTAATTGATTGCTGATTGTTTTTCTGCTTTTTCTGTTATTTGTTTAGCATTCACAATTGCAGATCGCTATGTGCTATGATAGATAGATAGATAGATAGATAGATAGATAGATAGATAGATAGATAGATAGATAGATAGATAGATAGATAGACAGATAGATAGATAGATAGATAGATAGATAGATAGATAGATAGATAGATAGATAGATAGATAGATAGATAGATAGATAGATAGATAGACAGACAGACAGCTTATTTTTGGTATACTTATTTTTTTGTCATCATGTTTAGTATTTACAGTTGCAGATAGATAGATAGATAGATAGATAGATAGATAGATAGATAGATAGATAGATAGATAGATAGATAGGTTATCATAGACAGACAGACAGACAGCTTATTTTTGGTATACTTATTTTTTTGTCATCATGTTTAGTATTTACAGTTGCAGATAGATAGATAGATAGATAGATAGATAGATAGATAGATAGATAGATAGATAGATAGATAGATAGATAGATAGATAGATAGATAGATAGACAGACAGACAGCTTATTTTTGGTATACTTATTTTTTTGTCATCATGTTTAGTATTTACAGTTGTAGATAGATAGATAGATAGATAGATAGATAGATAGATAGATAGATAGATAGATAGGTTATCATAGACAGACAGAAAGACAGCTTATTTTTGGTATACTTAATTTTTTTGTCATCATGTTTAGTATTTACAGTTGCAGATAGATAGATAGATAGATAGATAGATAGATAGATAGATAGATAGATAGATAGATAGATAGATAGATAGATAGATAGGTTATCATAGACAGACAGACAGACAGCTTATTTTTGGTATACTTATTTTTTTGTCATCATGTTTAGTATTTACAGTTGCAGATAGATAGATAGATAGATAGATAGATAGATAGATAGATAGATAGATAGATAGATAGATAGATAGATAGATAGATAGATAGATAGATAGATAGATAGATAGCTTATCATAGACAGACAGACAGGCAGCTTATTTTTGGTATGTTTTATTTTTTTTGTCATCATGTTTAGTACAGTTGCATATTGTCATTTCTAAAATTGTCAGACTAATTGATTGCTGATTGTTTTTCTGCTTTTTCTGTTATTTGTTTAGCATTCACAATTGCAGATCGCTATATGCTATAGATAGATAGATAGATAGATAGATAGATAGATAGATAGATAGACAGATAGATAGATAGACAGATAGATAGATAGATAGATAGATAGATAGATAGATAGATAGATAGATAGATAGACAGACAGACAGCTTATTTTTGGTATACTTATTTTTTTGTCATCATGTTTAGTATTTACAGTTGCAGATAGATAGATAGATAGATAGATAGATAGATAGATAGGTTATCATAGACAGACAGACAGCTTATTTTTGGTATACTTAATTTTTTTGTCATCATGTTTAGTATTTACAGTTGCAGATAGATAGATAGATAGATAGATAGATAGATAGATAGATAGATAGATAGGTTATCATAGACAGACAGACAGACAGCTTATTTTTGGTATACTTATTTTTTTGTCATCATGTTTAGTATTTACAGTTGCAGATAGATAGATAGATAGATAGATAGATAGATAGATAGATAGATAGATAGATAGATAGATAGATAGATAGATAGATAGATAGATAGATAGATAGGTTATCATAGACAGACAGACAGACAGCTTATTTTTGGTATACTTATTTTTTTGTCATCATGTTTAGTATTTACAGTTGCAGATAGATAGATAGATAGATAGATAGATAGATAGATAGATAGATAGATAGATAGATAGATAGATAGATAGATAGATAGATAGGTTATCATAGACAGACAGACAGACAGCTTATTTTTGGTATACTTAATTTTTTTGCCATCATGTTTAGTATTTACAGTTGCAGATAGATAGATAGATAGATAGATAGATAGATAGATAGATAGATAGATAGATAGATAGATAGATAGATAGATAGATAGATAGATAGATAGGTTATCATAGACAGACAGACAGACAGCTTATTTTTGGTATACTTAATTTTTTTGTCATCATGTTTAGTATTTACAGTTGCAGATAGATAGATAGATAGATAGATAGATAGATAGATAGATAGATAGATAGATAGATAGGTTATCATAGACAGACAGACAGCTTATTTTTGGTATACTTATTTTTTTTGTCATCATGTTTAGTATTTACAGTTGCAGATAGATAGATAGATAGATAGATAGATAGATAGATAGATAGATAGATAGATAGATAGATAGATAGATAGATAGACAGACAGACAGACAGGCAGCTTATTTTTGGTATGTTTTATTTTTTTGTCATCATGTTTAGTACAGTTGCATATTGTCATTTCTAAAATTGTCAGACTAATTGATTGCTGATTGTTTTTCTGCTTTTTCTGTTATTTGTTTAGCATTCACAATTGCAGATCGCTATGTGCTATGATAGATAGATAGATAGATAGATAGATAGATAGATAGATAGATAGATAGATAGATAGATAGATAGATAGACAGATAGATAGATAGATAGATAGATAGATAGATAGATAGATAGATAGATAGACAGACAGCTTATTTTTGGTATACTTATTTTTTTTGTCATCATGTTTAGTATTTACAGTTGCAGATAGATAGATAGATAGATAGATAGATAGATAGATAGATAGATAGATAGATAGATAGATAGATAGATAGATAGATAGATAGATAGATAGATAGATAGATAGATAGGTTATCATAGACAGACAGACAGACAGCTTATTTTTGGTATACTTAATTTTTTTGTCATCATGTTTAGTATTTACAGTTGCAGATAGATAGATAGATAGATAGATAGATAGATAGATAGATAGATAGATAGATAGATAGATAGATAGATAGGTTATCATAGACAGACAGACAGCTTATTTTTGGTATACTTAATTTTTTTTGTCATCATGTTTAGTATTTACAGTTGCAGATAGATAGATAGATAGATAGATAGATAGATAGATAGATAGATAGATAGATAGATAGATAGATAGATAGATAGATAGATAGATAGGTTATCATAGACAGACAGAGAGACAGCTTATTTTTGGTATACTTAATTTTTTTGTCATCATGTTTAGTATTTACAGTTGCAGATAGATAGATAGATAGATAGATAGATAGATAGATAGATAGATAGATAGATAGATAGATAGATAGATAGATAGGTTATCATAGACAGACAGACAGCTTATTTTTGGTATACTTATTTTTTTGTCATCATGTTTAGTATTTACAGTTGCAGATAGATAGATAGATAGATAGATAGATAGATAGATAGATAGATAGATAGATAGATAGATAGATAGATAGATAGATAGATAGATAGATAGATAGATAGATAGATAGCTTATCATAGACAGACA
Organism: Leuciscus leuciscus; assembly: GCF_965113295.1. NCBI lineage: Eukaryota > Metazoa > Chordata > Actinopteri > Cypriniformes > Leuciscidae > Leuciscus > Leuciscus leuciscus. The sequence continues at coordinate 36,592,785 of NC_138732.1, forward strand.
GACAGGCAGCTTATTTTTGGTATGTTTTATTTTTTTGTCATCATGTTTAGTACAGTTGCATATTGTCATTTCTAAAATTGTCAGACTAATTGATTGCTGATTGTTTTTCTGCTTTTTCTGTTATTTGTTTAGCATTCACAATTGCAGATCGCTATGTGCTATGATAGATAGATAGACAGACAGCTTATTTTTGGTATACTTATTTTTTTTGTCATCATGTTTAGTATTTACAGTTGCAGATAGATAGATAGATAGATAGATAGATAGATAGATAGATAGATAGATAGATAGATAGATAGATAGATAGATAGATAGATAGATAGATAGATAGATATTTAGATAGATAGATAGATAGATAGATAGGTTATCATAGACAGACAGACAGAGCTTATTTTTGGTATACTTAATTTTTTTGTCATCATGTTTAGTATTTACAGTTGCAGATAGATAGATAGATAGATAGATAGATAGATAGATAGATAGATAGATAGATAGATAGATAGATAGATAGATAGATAGATAGATAGATAGATAGATAGATAGGTTATCATAGACAGACAGACAGACAGCTTATTTTTGGTATACTTATTTTTTTGTCATCATGTTTAGTATTTACAGTTGCAGATAGATAGATAGATAGATAGATAGATAGATAGATAGATAGATAGATAGATAGATAGATAGATAGATAGATAGATAGATAGCTTATCATAGACAGACAGACAGGCAGCTTATTTTTGGTATGTTTTATTTTTTTTGTCATCATGTTTAGTACAGTTGCATATTGTCATTTCTAAAATTGTCAGACTAATTGATTGCTGATTGTTTTTCTGCTTTTTCTGTTATTTGTTTAGCATTCACAATTGCAGATCGCTATGTGCTATGATAGATAGATAGATAGATAGATAGATAGATAGATAGATAGACAGACAGACAGATAGATAGATAGATAGATAGATAGATAGATAGATAGATAGATAGATAGATAGATAGATAGATAGATAGATAGATAGATAGATAGACAGACAGACAGCTTATTTTTGGTATACTTATTTTTTTGTCATCATGTTTAGTATTTACAGTTGCAGATAGATAGATAGATAGATAGATAGATAGATAGATAGATAGATAGATAGATAGATAGATAGATAGATAGATAGATAGATAGATAGATAGATAGATAGGTTATCATAGACAGACAGACAGACAGCTTATTTTTGGTATACTTATTTTTTTGTCATCATGTTTAGTATTTACAGTTGCAGATAGATAGATAGATAGATAGATAGATAGATAGATAGACAGACAGACAGCTTATTTTTGGTATACTTATTTTTTTGTCATCATGTTTAGTATTTACAGTTGTAGATAGATAGATAGATAGATAGATAGGTTATCATAGACAGACAGAAAGACAGCTTATTTTTGGTATACTTAATTTTTTTGTCATCATGTTTAGTATTTACAGTTGCAGATAGATAGATAGATAGATAGATAGATAGATAGATAGATAGATAGATAGATAGATAGATAGATAGATAGGTTATCATAGACAGACAGACAGACAGCTTATTTTTGGTATACTTATTTTTTTGTCATCATGTTTAGTATTTACAGTTGCAGATAGATAGATAGATAGATAGATAGATAGATAGATAGATAGATAGATAGATAGATAGATAGATAGATAGATAGATAGATAGATAGATAGATAGATAGCTTATCATAGACAGACAGACAGGCAGCTTATTTTTGGTATGTTTTATTTTTTTTTGTCATCATGTTTAGTACAGTTGCATATTGTCATTTCTAAAATTGTCAGACTAATTGATTGCTGATTGTTTTTCTGCTTTTTCTGTTATTTGTTTAGCATTCACAATTGCAGATCGCTATGTGCTATGATAGATAGATAGATAGATAGATAGATAGATAGATAGATAGATAGATAGATAGATAGATAGATAGATAGATAGATAGATAGATAGATAGATAGACAGACATACAGCTTATTTTTGGTATACTTATTTTTTTGTCATCATGTTTAGTATTTACAGTTGCAGATAGATAGATAGATAGATAGATAGATAGATAGATAGATAGATAGATAGATAGATAGATAGATAGATAGATAGATAGATAGATAGATAGATAGATAGGTTATCATAGACAGACAGACAGCTTATTTTTGGTATACTTAATTTTTTTGTCATCATGTTTAGTATTTACAGTTGCAGATAGATAGATAGATAGATAGATAGATAGATAGATAGATAGATAGATAGATAGATAGATAGATAGATAGATAGATAGGTTATCATAGACAGACAGACAGACAGCTTATTTTTGGTATACTTATTTTTTTGTCATCATGTTTAGTATTTACAGTTGCAGATAGATAGATAGATAGATAGATAGATAGATAGATAGATAGATAGATAGGTTATCATAGACAGACAGACAGCTTATTTTTGGTATACTTAATTTTTTTGCCATCATGTTTAGTATTTACAGTTGCAGATAGATAGATAGATAGATAGATAGATAGATAGATAGATAGCTTATCATAGACAGACAGACAGGCAGCTTATTTTTGGTATGTTTTATTTTTTTGTCATCATGTTTAGTACAGTTGCATATTGTCATTTCTAAAATTGTCAGACTAATTGATTGCTGATTGTTTTTCTGCTTTTTCTGTTATTTGTTTAGCATTCACAATTGCAGATCGCTATGTGCTATGATAGATAGATAGACAGACAGCTTATTTTTGGTATACTTATTTTTTTTGTCATCATGTTTAGTATTTACAGTTGCAGATAGATAGATAGATAGATAGATAGATAGATAGATAGATAGATAGATAGATAGATAGATAGATAGATAGATAGATAGATATTTAGATAGATAGATAGATAGATAGATAGGTTATCATAGACAGACAGACAGAGCTTATTTTTGGTATACTTAATTTTTTTGTCATCATGTTTAGTATTTACAGTTGCAGATAGATAGATAGATAGATAGATAGATAGATAGATAGATAGATAGATAGATAGGTTATCATAGACAGACAGACAGACAGCTTATTTTTGGTATACTTATTTTTTTGTCATCATGTTTAGTATTTACAGTTGCAGATAGATAGATAGATAGATAGATAGATAGCTTATCATAGACAGACAGACAGGCAGCTTATTTTTGGTATGTTTTATTTTTTTTGTCATCATGTTTAGTACAGTTGCATATTGTCATTTCTAAAATTGTCAGACTAATTGATTGCTGATTGTTTTTCTGCTTTTTCTGTTATTTGTTTAGCATTCACAATTGCAGATCGCTATGTGCTATGATAGATAGATAGATAGATAGATAGATAGATAGATAGATAGATAGATAGATAGATAGATAGACAGATAGATAGATAGATAGATAGATAGATAGATAGATAGATAGATAGATAGATAGATAGATAGATAGATAGATAGATAGATAGACAGACAGACAGCTTATTTTTGGTATACTTATTTTTTTGTCATCATGTTTAGTATTTACAGTTGCAGATAGATAGATAGATAGATAGATAGATAGATAGATAGATAGATAGATAGATAGATAGATAGGTTATCATAGACAGACAGACAGACAGCTTATTTTTGGTATACTTATTTTTTTGTCATCATGTTTAGTATTTACAGTTGCAGATAGATAGATAGATAGATAGATAGATAGATAGATAGATAGATAGATAGATAGATAGATAGATAGATAGATAGATAGATAGATAGATAGATAGATAGATAGATAGATAGCTTATCATAGACAGACAGACAGGCAGCTTATTTTTGGTATGTTTTATTTTTTTTGTCATCATGTTTAGTACAGTTGCATATTGTCATTTCTAAAATTGTCAGACTAATTGATTGCTGATTGTTTTTCTGCTTTTTCTGTTATTTGTTTAGCATTCACAATTGCAGATCGCTATATGCTATAGATAGATAGATAGATAGATAGATAGATAGATAGATAGATAGACAGATAGATAGATAGACAGATAGATAGATAGATAGATAGATAGATAGATAGATAGATAGATAGATAGATAGACAGACAGACAGCTTATTTTTGGTATACTTATTTTTTTGTCATCATGTTTAGTATTTACAGTTGCAGATAGATAGATAGATAGATAGATAGATAGATAGATAGATAGATAGATAGGTTATCATAGACAGACAGACAGCTTATTTTTGGTATACTTAATTTTTTTGTCATCATGTTTAGTATTTACAGTTGCAGATAGATAGATAGATAGATAGATAGATAGATAGATAGATAGATAGGTTATCATAGACAGACAGACAGACAGCTTATTTTTGGTATACTTATTTTTTTGTCATCATGTTTAGTATTTACAGTTGCAGATAGATAGATAGATAGATAGATAGATAGATAGATAGATAGATAGATAGATAGATAGATAGATAGATAGATAGATAGATAGATAGGTTATCATAGACAGACAGACAGCTTATTTTTGGTATACTTAATTTTTTTGCCATCATGTTTAGTATTTACAGTTGCAGATAGATAGATAGATAGATAGATAGATAGATAGATAGATAGATAGATAGATAGATAGATAGATAGCTTATCATAGACAGACAGACAGGCAGCTTATTTTTGGTATGTTTTATTTTTTTGTCATCATGTTTAGTACAGTTGCATATTGTCATTTCTAAAATTGTCAGACTAATTGATTGCTGATTGTTTTTCTGCTTTTTCTGTTATTTGTTTAGCATTCACAATTGCAGATCGCTATGTGCTATGATAGATAGATAGATAGATAGATAGATAGATAGATAGATAGATAGATAGACAGACAGATAGATAGATAGATAGATAGATAGATAGATAGATAGATAGATAGATAGACAGACAGACAGCTTATTTTTGGTATACTTATTTTTTTTGTCATCATGTTTAGTATTTACAGTTATAGATAGATAGATAGATAGATAGATAGATAGATAGATAGATAGATAGATAGATAGATAGATAGGTTATCATAGACAGACAGAAAGACAGCTTATTTTTGGTATACTTAATTTTTTTGTCATCATGTTTAGTATTTACAGTTGCAGATAGATAGATAGATAGATAGATAGATAGATAGATAGATAGATAGATAGATAGATAGATAGATAGATAGATAGATAGATAGATAGATAGATAGGTTATCATAGACAGACAGACAGACAGACAGACAGCTTATTTTTGGTATACTTATTTTTTTGTCATCATGTTTAGTATTTACAGTTGCAGATAGATAGATAGATAGATAGATAAATAGATAGATAGATAGATAGATAGATAGATAGATAGATAGATAGATAGATAGATAGATAGATAGATAGATAGATAGATAGATAGATAGATAGATAGGTTATCATAGACAGACAGACAGACAGCTTATTTTTGGTATACTTATTTTTTTGTCATCATGTTTAGTATTTACAGTTGCAGATAGATAGATAGATAGATAGATAGATAGATATATAGATAGATAGATAGATAGATAGATAGATAGATAGATAGATAGATAGATAGATAGATAGGTTATCATAGACAGACAGACAGACAGCTTATTTTTGTATACTTAATTTTTTTGCCATCATGTTTAGTATTTACAGTTGCAGATAGATAGATAGATAGATAGATAGATAGATAGATAGATAGATAGATAGATAGATAGATAGATAGATAGATAGATAGATAGATAGATAGGTTATCATAGACAGACAGACAGACAGCATATTTTTGGTATACTTATTTTTTTGTCATCATGTTTAGTATTTACAGTTGCAGATAGATAGATAGATAGATAGATAGATAGATAGATAGATAGATAGATAGATAGATAGATAGATAGATAGATAGGTTATCATAGACAGACAGACAGACAGCATATTTTTGGTATACTTATTTTTTTGTCATCATGTTTAGTATTTACAGTTGCAGATAGATAGATAGATAGATAGATAGATAGATAGATAGATAGATAGATAGATAGATAGATAAGTTATCATAGACAGACAGACAGACAGACAGCTTATTTTTGGTATACTTAATTTTTTTGCCATCATGTTTAGTATTTACAGTTGCAGATAGATAGATAGATAGATAGATAGATAGATAGATAGATAGATAGATAGATAGATAGATAGATAGATAGGTTATCATAGACAGACAGACAGACAGCTTATTTTTGGTATACTTAATTTTTTTGTCATCATGTTTAGTATTTACAGTTGCAGATAGATAGATAGATAGATAGATAGATAGATAGATAGATAGATAGATAGATAGATAGATAGATAGATAGATAGATAGGTTATCATAGACAGACAGAGAGACAGCTTATTTTTGGTATACTTAATTTTTTTGTCATCATGTTTAGTATTTACAGTTGCAGATAGATAGATAGATAGATAGATAGATAGATAGATAGATAGATAGATAGATAGATAGATAGATAGATAGATAGATAGGTTATCATAGACAGACAGACAGCTTATTTTTGGTATACTTATTTTTTTTGTCATCATGTTTAGTATTTACAGTTGCAGATAGATAGATAGATAGATAGATAGATAGATAGATAGATAGATAGATAGATAGATAGATAGATAGATAGATAGATAGATAGATAGATAGGTTATCATAGACAGACAGACAGACAGCATATTTTTGGTATACTTATTTTTTTGTCATCATGTTTAGTATTTACAGTTGCAGATAGATAGATAGATAGATAGATAGATAGATAGATAGATAGATAGATAGATAGATAGATAGATAGATAAGTTATCATAGACAGACAGACAGCTTATTTTTGGTATACTTAATTTTTTTGCCATCATGTTTAGTATTTACAGTTGCAGATAGATAGATAGATAGATAGATAGATAGATAGATAGATAGATAGATAGATAGATAGATAGATAGATAGATAGATAGATAGGTTATCATAGACAGACAGACAGACAGCTTATTTTTGGTATACTTAATTTTTTTGTCATCATGTTTAGTATTTACAGTTGCAGATAGATAGATAGATAGATAGATAGATAGATAGATAGATAGATAGATAGATAGATAGATAGATAGATAGATAGATAGATAGATAGATAGGTTATCATAGACAGACAGAGAGACAGCTTATTTTTGGTATACTTAATTTTTTTGTCATCATGTTTAGTATTTACAGTTGCAGATAGATAGATAGATAGATAGATAGATAGATAGATAGATAGATAGATAGATAGATAGATAGATAGATAGATAGATAGATAAATAGATAGATAGGTTATCATAGACAGACAGACAGCTTATTTTTGGTATACTTATTTTTTTTGTCATCATGTTTAGTATTTACAGTTGCAGATAGATAGATAGATAGATAGATAGATAGATAGATAGATAGATAGCTTATCATAGACAGACAGACAGGCAGCTTATTTTTGGTATGTTTTATTTTTTTGTCATCATGTTTAGTACAGTTGCATATTGTCATTTCTAAAATTGTCAGACTAATTGATTGCTGATTGTTTTTCTGCTTTTTCTGTTATTTGTTTAGCATTCACAATTGCAGATCGCTATGTGCTATGATAGATAGATAGACAGACAGACAGCTTATTTTTGGTATACTTATTTTTTTTGTCATCATGTTTAGTATTTACAGTTGCAGATAGATAGATAGATAGATAGATAGATAGATAGATAGATAGATAGATAGATAGATAGATAGATAGATAGATAGATATTTAGATAGATAGATAGATAGATAGATAGGTTATCATAGACAGACAGACAGAGCTTATTTTTGGTATACTTAATTTTTTTGTCATCATGTTTAGTATTTAGAGTTGCAGATAGATAGATAGATAGATAGATAGATAGATAGATAGATAGATAGATAGATAGATAGATAGGTTATCATAGACAGACAGACAGACAGCTTATTTTTGGTATACTTATTTTTTTGTCATCATGTTTAGTATTTACAGTTGCAGATAGATAGATAGATAGATAGATAGATAGATAGATAGATAGATAGATAGATAGATAGATAGATAGATAGATAGATAGATAGATAGATAGATAGATAGGTTATCATAGACAGACAGACAGACAGCTTATTTTTGGTATACTTAATTTTTTTGTCATCATGTTTAGTATTTACAGTTGCAGATAGATAGATAGATAGATAGATAGATAGATAGATAGATAGATAGATAGATAGATAGATAGGTTATCATAGACAGACAGACAGACAGCTTATTTTTGGTATACTTATTTTTTTGTCATCATGTTTAGTATTTACAGTTGCAGATAGATAGATAGATAGATAGATAGATAGATAGATAGATAGATAGATAGATAGATAGATAGATAGATAGATAGATAGGTTATCATAGACAGACAGACAGCTTATTTTTGGTATACTTAATTTTTTTGTCATCATGTTTAGTATTTACAGTTGCAGATAGATAGATAGATAGATAGATAGATAGATAGATAGATAGATAGATAGATAGATAGATAGATAGATAGGTTATCATAGACAGACAGACAGCTTATTTTTGGTATACTTATTTTTTTTGTCATCATGTTTAGTATTTACAGTTGCAGATAGATAGATAGATAGATAGATAGATAGATAGATAGATAGATAGATAGATAGATAGATAGATAGATAGATAGCTTATCATAGACAGACAGACAGACAGCTTATTTTTGGTATACTTATTTTTTTTGTCATCATGTTTAGTATTTACAGTTGCAGATAGATAGATAGATAGATAGATAGATAGATAGATAGATAAATAGATAGATAGATAGATAGATAGGTTATCATAGACAGACAGACAGCTTATTTTTGGTATACTTATTTTTTTTGTCATCATGTTTAGTATTTACAGTTGCAGATAGATAGATAGATAGATAGATAGATAGATAGATAGATAGATAGATAGATAGATAGATAGATAGATAGATAGATAGCTTATCATAGACAGACAGACAGCTTATTTTTGGTATACTTATTTTTTTGTCATCATGTTTAGTATTTACAGTTGCAGATAGATAGATAGATAGATAGATAGATAGATAGATAGGTTATCATAGACAGACAGACAGACAGACAGCTTATTTTTGGTATACTTATTTTTTTGTCATCATGTTTAGTATTTACAGTTGCAGATAGATAGATAGATAGATAGATAGATAGATAGATAGGTTATCATAGACAGACAGACAGACAGCTTATTTTTGGTATACTTATTTTTTTGTCATCATGTTTAGTATTTACAGTTGCAGATAGATAGATAGATAGATAGATAGATAGATAGATAGATAGATAGATAGATAGATAGATAGATAGATAGATAGATAGATAGGTTATCATAGACAGACAGACAGACAGCTTATTTTTGTATACTTAATTTTTTTGCCATCATGTTTAGTATTTACAGTTGCAGATAGATAGATAGATAGATAGATAGATAGATAGATAGATAGATAGATAGATAGATAGATAGATAGGTTATCATAGACAGACAGACAGACAGCTTATTTTTGGTATACTTATTTTTTTGTCATCATGTTTAGTATTTACAGTTGCAGATAGATAGATAGATAGATAGATAGATAGATAGATAGATAGATAGATAGATAGATAGATAGATAGATAGATAAGTTATCATAGACAGACAGACAGACAGACAGCTTATTTTTGGTATACTTAATTTTTTTGCCATCATGTTTAGTATTTACAGTTGCAGATAGATAGATAGATAGATAGATAGATAGATAGATAGATAGATAGATAGATAGATAGATAGATAGATAGATAGATAGGTTATCATAGACAGACAGACAGACAGCTTATTTTTGGTATACTTATTTTTTTGTCATCATGTTTAGTATTTACAGTTGCAGATAGATAGATAGATAGATAGATAGATAGATAGATAGATAGATAGATAGATAGATAGATAGATAGATAGATAGGTTATCATAGACAGACAGACAGACAGCTTATTTTTGGTATACTTATTTTTTTGTCATCATGTTTAGTATTTACAGTTGCAGATAGATAGATAGATAGATAGATAGATAGATAGATAGATAGATAGATAGATAGATAGATAGGTTATCATAGACAGACAGAGAGACAGCTTATTTTTGGTATACTTAATTTTTTTGTCATCATGTTTAGTATTTACAGTTGCAGATAGATAGATAGATAGATAGATAGATAGATAGATAGATAGATAGATAGATAGATAGATAGATAGATAGATAGATAGGTTATCATAGACAGACAGACAGCTTATTTTTGGTATACTTATTTTTTTTGTCATCATGTTTAGTATTTACAGTTGCAGATAGATAGATAGATAGATAGATAGATAGATAGATAGATAGATAGATAGATAGATAGATAGATAGATAGATAGATAGATAGCTTATCATAGACAGACAGACAGGCAGCTTATTTTTGGTATGTTTTATTTTTTTGTCATCATGTTTAGTACAGTTGCATATTGTCATTTCTAAAATTGTCAGACTAATTGATTGCTGATTGTTTTTCTGCTTTTTCTGTTATTTGTTTAGCATTCACAATTGCAGATCGCTATGTGCTATGATAGATAGATAGACAGACAGACAGCTTATTTTTGGTATACTTATTTTTTTTGTCATCATGTTTAGTATTTACAGTTGCAGATAGATAGATAGATAGATAGATAGATAGATAGATAGATAGATAGATAGATAGATAGATAGATAGATAGATAGATATTTAGATAGATAGATAGATAGATAGGTTATCATAGACAGACAGACAGAGCTTATTTTTGGTATACTTAATTTTTTTGTCATCATGTTTAGTATTTAGAGTTGCAGATAGATAGATAGATAGATAGATAGATAGATAGATAGATAGATAGATAGATAGATAGATAGATAGATAGATAGATAGATAGGTTATCATAGACAGACAGACAGACAGCTTATTTTTGGTATACTTATTTTTTTGTCATCATGTTTAGTATTTACAGTTGCAGATAGATAGATAGATAGATAGATAGATAGATAGATAGATAGATAGATAGATAGATAGATAGATAGATAGATAGATAGATAGATAGATAGATAGATAGGTTATCATAGACAGACAGACAGCTTATTTTTGGTATACTTATTTTTTTGTCATCATGTTTAGTATTTACAGTTATAGATAGATAGATAGATAGATAGATAGATAGATAGATAGATAGATAGATAGATAGATAGATAGATAGATAGATAGGTTATCATAGACAGACAGACAGCTTATTTTTGGTATACTTAATTTTTTTGTCATCATGTTTAGTATTTACAGTTGCAGATAGATAGATAGATAGATAGATAGATAGATAGATAGATAGATAGATAGATAGATAGATAGATAGATAGATAGATAGATAGATAGATAGATAGATAGATAGATAGGTTATCATAGACAGACAGACAGCTTATTTTTGGTATACTTATTTTTTTTGTCATCATGTTTAGTATTTACAGTTGCAGATAGATAGATAGATAGATAGATAGATAGATAGATAGATAGATAGATAGATAGATAGATAGATAGATAGATAGATAGATAGCTTATCATAGACAGACAGACAGACAGCTTATTTTTGGTATACTTATTTTTTTTGTCATCATGTTTAGTATTTACAGTTGCAGATAGATAGATAGATAGATAGATAGATAGATAGATAGATAGATAGATAGATAGATAGATAGATAGATAGATAGATAGATAGATAGATAGATAGATAGATAGATAGATAGATAGATAGGTTATCATAGACAGACAGACAGCTTATTTTTGGTATACTTATTTTTTTTGTCATCATGTTTAGTATTTACAGTTGCAGATAGATAGATAGATAGATAGATAGATAGATAGATAGCTTATCATAGACAGACAGACAGGCAGCTTATTTTTGGTATGTTTTATTTTTTTGTCATCATGTTTAGTACAGTTGCATATTGTCATTTCTAAAATTGTCAGACTAATTGATTGCTGATTGTTTTTCTGCTTTTTCTGTTATTTGTTTAGCATTCACAATTGCAGATCGCTATGTGCTATGATAGATAGATAGACAGACAGACAGCTTATTTTTGGTATACTTATTTTTTTTGTCATCATGTTTAGTATTTACAGTTGCAGATAGATAGATAGATAGATAGATAGATAGATAGATAGATAGATATTTAGATAGATAGATAGATAGATAGGTTATCATAGACAGACAGACAGAGCTTATTTTTGGTATACTTAATTTTTTTGTCATCATGTTTAGTATTTAGAGTTGCAGATAGATAGATAGATAGATAGATAGATAGATAGATAGATAGATAGATAGATAGATAGATAGATAGATAGATAGATAGATAGATAGATAGATAGATAGATAGATAGATAGATAGATAGGTTATCATAGACAGACAGACAGACAGCTTATTTTTGGTATACTTATTTTTTTGTCATCATGTTTAGTATTTACAGTTGCAGATAGATAGATAGATAGATAGATAGATAGATAGATAGATAGATAGATAGATAGATAGATAGATAGATAGATAGATAGATAGATAGATAGGTTATCATAGACAGACAGACAGCTTATTTTTGGTATACTTATTTTTTTGTCATCATGTTTAGTATTTACAGTTGCAGATAGATAGATAGATAGATAGATAGATAGATAGATAGATAGATAGATAGATAGATAGATAGATAGATAGATAGGTTATCATAGACAGACAGACAGCTTATTTTTGGTATACTTAATTTTTTTGTCATCATGTTTAGTATTTACAGTTGCAGATAGATAGATAGATAGATAGATAGATAGATAGATAGATAGATAGATAGATAGATAGATAGATAGATAGATAGATAGATAGATAGATAGATAGATAGGTTATCATAGACAGACAGACAGCTTATTTTTGGTATACTTAATTTTTTTGTCATCATGTTTAGTATTTACAGTTGCAGATAGATAGATAGATAGATAGATAGATAGATAGATAGATAGATAGATAGATAGATAGATAGATAGATAGATAGATAGATAGATAGATAGATAGATAGATAGACAGACAGACAGACAGACAGACAGACATCTTGCTCTTGGTATCCATGTCAGGGAGCCTCTAACTCAACCTGTTCCACAATATTGAGTGAAGATATTGCTGGAATATCCTTAAAATCTTGTTTGTTTGGAGTGAGGTCTGGAGTAGGCCGAAGCTCTGGAGTAGGCCGAAGCCCTTGAGCTACCCAGGACTTTCTTGGTTTTACACCCAGGGCCCAGGTGGACGCACAGGGTAAGAAACAACATGCCTCCCAGACAACCAAAGGCTATACCACCAGAGGATGAGTCACTGGTGACCATGAGCCTCTTCACTCAGACGCTTGAGCAGCAAAAAGATTTTTACAAAGACATGTTACAACAACAACAGGACAACTTTAAATCTTTTGTGCAGCTCATAATTGATGGCACCAACAAACGCTTAGATGATGTATTTAAGGATGTTCAAGGAATCAAAATCAGCCTGGAATTTACTCAAGACAAAGTTGACAAAATGGCTAAAGCACAAGAGGAAATGAATAAGTTGAAGAAGCTTGAAACGGAAATACTTAAATCAAAGGAGGAGCTGGACAAGATGGCTACAAAGCTGGATTTTATTGAGAACCAGTCACGAAGAAACAACCTTATAGTGGATGGCATTTCTGAGGAAAGAGGAGAGAGCTGGGATGTATCCAAGAAGAAAATCAAGGACATGTTGGTCAGCAAAATGGGTCTAAATGACAACAATATTGAAATTGAACGGGCCCACAGGATTGGCCAGCATCAGGAGGGTGGAAGACCCAGCCAGATAATTGTCAAACTCCTGCGATTCAAGGACAAGCAGACCATTTTATCCTCTGCAAAGAAATTAAAAGGCACACGCATCTACATAAATGAGGACTTCTCTGAGGCTGTAATGAAGAAAAGAAAAGAACTGCTACCCAAGCTGCGAGCTGCCCGGGAAAGAGGAGAAATAGCCACTCTGAAATATGATAAACTGGTCATAAAATCCAAGAGTGGAGGAGCCTAGTTAGAAGTATGTAAACATTCTTTTTGTTTTGTTTATTTGTATTTTTGTGTGTTTTTACTTGTAATTTAGATCATGGCTATTGACTTGTCATTCAGCTTTTCCAATTAAGGGTATTACAATAGCGCACTTGAATATCTGCAGTTTGAGATACAAAACTAATGATATATATCAGATTTTGCAGTCCAATAGTATTGAAATCCTAGCTTTGTCTGAAACACACTTAGATTCTAGCTTCACGGATGTTGATGTGAAGATAGACGGCTATAGATTATTTAGGAGGGACAGAAATAGACATGGTGGTGGTGTTGCATTCTATGTTAAGGATAACATCCCAGTTAATGTTCGAAATGACTTCATATGGCAGAATATTGAAGTATTATGGGTACAAGTTCATATACCACACTTAAAGCCTATCTTAGTTGGGTGTGTATACAGACCTCCCAGTGCCAATACTCAATATTTGGATAACATAAATTATGTGAAATGTTTGATGCTGTTTGTGATCAAAACAGAGAGATATTTATTTTAGGTGATTTTAACATTGACTGGCTGTCACCAAACTGTCCAATGTATAAGAAGCTTAAATCTACAGCTACAATATGTGGCCTAAAACAAATCATAACTCAACCCACTAGGGTTGCTACCAGTACATTGGTGTTATCTGCAACATGTATAGATCATATATTTACAAACGCTTTTGAACAATGCTCCAAAGCAGTCTCTGTGCCCACTGGTTGTAGTGACCATAATATCATAGGAGTCACAAGGAAAACTAAATTGCCTAAAGGTGGCTGTAAAATAATTCATAAAAGAACTTATAGATATTTCAACCAAGAGCAGTATGTGGGTGAAATTCAAGGTGTGGACTGGTCAGAAGTGTGTGAAGATCGTGACCCTGACTTAGCCCTTAATAGGTTTATGGACATACTAATGAAAATAGTTGACAAGCACGCTCCTCTCAGAAAAAGAGCTGTGAGAAATAAAAGTGCCCCTTGGTTGGACAAAAATCTTAAAAATGTAATGCTGTCTAGAGATAACGCTAAAACAAAAGCTAACATTTCTTGCGAACTAGCTGATCAAAAACAATACCGAACTCTTAGAAATAAAGTAGTCAAAATGAATAGAAAGAAGAAAAAAGAGTATTTCCAGGAAAAGATTAATGAAGCAAAAAATGATGGTAAAAAACTATGGAACACTTTAAATCGAATAATGGGCAGGAGTAAGCACTCAGCTGCTTCATATGTTGAAAATGATGGAGTGTTCATTACAGATCCAGAAGGAAATTGCTAATTATTTCAACAATTATTTTATTAGTAAGGTAGAGAAATTTCGATCTGGTATGTGTCCAAATATTTTAGCATCTTATGATGCAATATTAAGTAAGATAATGAGTGAGAAGAACCATTCTGTCACTTTCTCATTCAGGCAAGTTGACAGAGGTTCTGTTGGAAAAATTCTTGCAGCTCTTCCTGATGGAAAGGCATCAGGCATGGACCACTTGGACTCCAGGCTTATCAGGGTGGCAGCTGAAGCTCTGTCCTTTCCCATTGCTCATTTGGTCAATTTAAGTTTGTTGCAGGGCATATTTCCAGAGAAATGGAAGGAGGCTAAAATCATACCACTGCCTAAAAATAAAAGAGCCATATTTACAGGACAGAATAGCCGACCTATCAGTCTATTACCTTTACTTAGCAAAGTTATGGAAAAGATTGCTTTTGAACAAGTTTATAAATATTTTTTTTCTAATAGGCTAATCACCAAGTACCAGCATGCATATCGAGAGGGTCACTCCACATGTACTGCTTTAACTCATATGACCGACAGTTGGTTAGAAGAAATTGATGCAAACAGATTAGTAGGAGCAGTGATGTTGGACTTCAGTGCAGCGTTTGACCTGATAGATCACAAAATACTGCTTCAAAAATTAGAATGCTATGGTTTTACACCTTCGTCTCTGTCATTGATGGGGAGTTACCAATCCAATAGGAAGCAGCGGGTGTTCTTTAATGGTCAATATTCATCTATTAAGACAATACATTGTGGTGTGCCCCAGGGTAGCTGCCTTGGGCCTTTACTATACTCGATCTTTACAAATGATTTACCTTTTATTGTGAAACATTCAACTGTTGTTATGTATGCAGATGATTCCACATTGTACTGTTCTGCAAAAACTCCTCATGATGTTTCAAATCTATTAAATCATGACTTGCAGAATATAAGCAAGTGGGTAAAAGATAACAAATTAGTTTTAAATGTAGACAAATCAACATCTATGATATTCTGGAAAAGATCAAAACTAACTACCCAGCCCTCTCTGAACTTGTCAGTCAATGGGCTGCAGCTAAGACAAGTGATGCAAGCCAGGTTACTGGGTGTCACCTTGGATTCTTACTTGTCTTGGTCAGCTCATATTGATGGAATGATAGCTAAAATGGGGAATGGTATTGCAATGTCCAGAAAATGTATGTCATATATTCCTATGTCCATTGCTAAACAGGTTGTCCAGTCTCTTGTTCTGTGCCATTTAGAAAACTGTCCAATTATATGGTCGTCTGCATCACAAAAAGACCTTCGTAAGCTTCAAGTGGCTCAAAATAGGGCAGCGAGGACTGTCCTCCAGTGCTCTCTTAAGACTAACGTGGTCTTGATGCATAAACGCCTTTCTTGGCTCACAGTTGACGACAAAATTAAACTACGATTAACTTCAATATTGTGGAATGCAGTATTTATGAAACAGCCACAGTTTCTCTCTGAGCAGCTTTTTTTTGTAGGAAGTGGACACCTATATGCCACCAGGCAGGCACTAGGTGGTGATATAAAACTTCCGCTTCCCAGGACAAATTTTCTGAAACGCACATCACTTTACAGAGCAATATCTATTTGGAATCGACTCTCTGTCTCATCACGCAGAATTCAGAACAAATACAAATTTAAGAGGACAGTAACCCAGGAACTGCTGCAAATGACCTCGTGAAAGCTGGAAATTGTTATGTTCTTTCATTTGGTAATATTTTGAATGTAATTGCAATGTTTGAATTCTTTTGATTGTAATTTGTGTTGTTATTGCTTTGTGTAATTTTATGTTGTGAATATTTTAAAGAGGACCCCAGGAAGATTAGCTGCCATTAAATGGGCCGCTAATGGGGATCCTAATAAAACAATAAAACGATAGATAGATAGATAGATAGATAGATAGATAGATAGACAGATAGATAGATAGATAGATAGATAGATAGATAGATAGATAGATAGATAGATAGATAGATAGATAGATAGATAGATAGATAGATAGATAGATAGATAGTGTTGTGGTTTAATTATTTTCAGGGAATGACTTCGGAGATCTTTGATACCAGAAATATTAGACTTTATTAACAAAACAAAGCCGAGTGCCCCTCTGCAGAAAGACCCTCCTGTAAGATTGTCCAGCAAACGTATATACCTACATCCTTCTCCCAAAGATGGTAATACATTCTATAGGTATTTTGAGAAATAGTTTTGTACCATGTGACATTACTGAAATAGAATTCTCTGCTACAACAGCACAGCTCTCAGGCTTCCAAAGTCAATCCAAAGTCAATCAAAAGACACACAGAAAGGAGATAATAGTGTACAAAAATACAGTTAAATTACTTATTTTCTAAATAATAAAATCTTCAACAATAGATAGATAGATAGACAGATAGATAGACAGATAGATAGACAGATAGATAGATAGATAGATAGATAGATAGATAGATAGATAGATAGATAGATAGATAGATAGATAGATAGATAGATAGATAGATAGATAGATAGATAGATAGATAGATAGATAGATAGATAGATAGATAGATAGATAACTTATCATAGACAGACAGACAGGCAGCTTATTTTTGGTGTTTTATTTTTTTGTCATCATGTTTAGTACAGTTGCATATTGTCATTTCTAAAATTGTCAGACTAATTGATTGCTGATTGTTTTTCTTCTTTTTCTGTTATTTGTTTAGCATTCACAATTGCAGATCGCTATATGCTATAATAGATAGATAGATAGATAGACAGACAGACAGACAGACAGACAGACAGAAAGCTTACGAACGATAGATTGATAGATAGATAGATAGATAGATAGATAGATAGATAGATAGATAGATAGATAGATAGATAGACCTACAGACAGACAGATAGATAGAGATAGATAGATAGATAGATAGACAGACAGACAGACAGACAGACAGAAAGCTTACGAACGATAGATTGATAGATAGATAGATAGATAGATAGATAGATAGATAGATAGATAGATAGATAGATAGATAGATAGATAGATAGATAGATAGATAGATAGGTAGATAGATAGGTAGATAGATAGTTTATGATAAATAGATAGACACACAGACAGACAGTTTATTATAGATAGATTGATAGATAGATAGCAGTAACGTGCGGTGAAATCTTGTCATGGGTAGGCTTGCAATTCTGACTTTATAACATGCAATTGCGACTTTATTTCACACAATTCTGACTTTATATCTTGCAATTCTGAGAAATAATGACAGAATTGCGAGATGTAAACTCGCAATTGTGAGATAAAAAGTCGCAATTATCTTTTAAAATGTTTTATTCTGTGGCGGAAACAAGCTTCCACATAACATTAATATTAATTTTACTGCCAACGACTTTACTACTTTAATGCTTAACGGTTTGTTTTAATATTCTCTTTTTGATAATAATTATTAGAATAATGTAACGTTAGGCTATGCTATGGTAAGAATCTGTTATCACATTGTTATGTTTTTTAGGCCTTCTGTTTTATGGCAGACCAGACCATAATTACTCCAGGTAAGAATTACCATAGTCAGAATATGCTATTTCAAGTTCAAAAGTTTCTTCAAATGCACCATGTTCTCCCTAGTTCTTCTTTACAGATTACCTTACTAAATCTTTTGCCACAGAATGGCTCCCTGATTGTTTTAATGTACTGAACATTTCAAAAACCCATGTGTCTGGCTTCATCACCAACAAAGCTGACCTCAACACTGTGCTAGAATGCCACAAGAGACTTCTTTCATTGCTTGGTAAGGATGAGAATAAGAGATGTTTTGGTTGCTTATAGAGAACTGAAGATTATTATTACAATTTCTTGTCGTTAAGTGCTTGCTTTTATTTGTAGGTCTGATGATAAAAGAAAGAAAGAAAAGGGGCCGCATCGTCTGGTTTGGCAGGTGGAAGATTTTTCTGAGGATGGACCTCTTGCTGTCACAAACAGAGTAATTCATTGCTGTCAGCATGGAAATCCACGAAAGAATTGCAAAACTCAGGAGGTAAGATGCAGGGGATTTCTTTTTTTCATTTAGGGTAACTAATGCACAATTTTCAAAAGCATACTTTTCTGTTAACACCTTTGCATATATTTCAGCTCTTTTCAGAGGATGAGCATATATATTCCGGCAAAAGGAAGAGAATGTACATTCAAACGACCAAAAAAGTTGGCTGCACAGCCAAACTTTTTATTAGGTATATTAGAAGGTAAGCTACATTGCTTCTGTACAATAGTGTTGGGAAACTTATATTTCAATAGCCAAATTGCATTTGTCTAGAAATATTTTAAAACACAAAAAATACATATTCTGTATTAAGTTAACAATTTTTTTTTTTAAACCTACTGATGGTTTTAATGTATAACCTGAAAATAAATGCATTGAATTCAAATTTATTTTGGGATGCCAACAAATATACAAACAAAGGTTAGTCAACAGGAAGAGGCGAAGTTGACTAATGACTTAAATGACTTAGTTGACTAGAAATATCTTTAGTCGGGGCAGCCCTACAATATATTTATGTAGCATTTTTTGGAATAAATATAATTTCCAAGTGGGTTTACAGAGAATATTCTCTTATAAAATACATCAAACCATTAGGATTTTTTGTTCGTTTAGCAACTCTTTCAATCAATTATATTCTTACAAAGCATTTTTATTTTTTTCCTAGATTCGACAAATTCAGCATTGAGAAAGGAGCTTCAAAAGTGAGAAAACAAGTCGTCATGGACACTCTGAAAGCAGTGTCATCTGAAATAATTCACATCATCTTACCATTTGAGACAGATCACCAACACCACAAGATTTCGGCAGAAAGTGGATACACAAGAAATATCCACCCTCTTGTGAAGAAAAAAATTCAAGAGTATGTGTCATTGGGAATTACATCTGTGCCTTTCCTTAAAAAAGTGCTTTGTCAGTTTGTGAACACTGAACTCTCAGTTTCGGATTGTGTCCTCCCAAAGTCACATGATCAGTGCTACTTTACAACTAGCCATACCATTCAAAACCATGTGCATTTGGCTTTAGTAGCAGGAAGGTACTCTGGTCTTGATCAGCTTAATTTGGAAATAAAGCTGAATAAATGGAAAGAAGATGATCCTGCTGCACATTTTTACTTCAGAAAATGCTCAGAGGCCCAAATCATAGATGATAAATCCCAAGATGGTGATGGTGTGAATAGTGAAGAAAAGGAGTCCACCATGCAGAACACATTTTTGTTTGTACATCAGTCCCAAGAACAGCAGAGACTTCTTAAACGGTATGGAGACATGGTTCTCCTGGATGCCACATACAGAACAACAAAATATGCCTTGCCACTTTTTTTAGTTGTTGTCAGGACAAATGTTGGCTACAAACCTGTTGCAGAGTTCATTTGTGAGAATGAGTCCACCATGGCGATCTCTGAGGCCTTGTCTTTAATTAAAAAATGGAATGATGCCTGGAATCCAAATTATTTCATGACTGATTATTGTGAACAAGAATACCAGGCACTTCAATTGGTCTTCCCAAATACTCACAAATACCTGTGTTCTTTCCATCGAGAGCAAGCCTGGATTCGCTGGACAAGGGAAAGTAAGTATTCTTCTCTCTCTCTCAAAATGTGGTGATGGACCAGGAATGTCTAGCCCTACATGTTTTTTTGTTGTTGTTTTTTTACAGTTGTCTTATTAAACCTTTTTTCCCTACGATCAAATCAGTATCATAACTCAGTTTTTTTTTTTTCATTTAACTCAGACAATTTAATATGAGTAATAATTTTGTTTTCCGTGCTGCTAAGTTCAGATTTCACTGTTTGGGCACTGCAATAATACAGAAATCAAATCTCAGCTCATTTCAAATGGGTCTACATTAAGAATTATATGTAATTGCCCCACACACAATTAGTATTTTAATTAACATTGCAGTAATTGATATTAAACAAAATATTAAGGGAAATGATAAACAATTATATTTGTAAATAAGTTTTTTCCCTATAACTTCAGCTGCTATATGTTGAGGAACTTTGCCTACAAATAAATGTTTATTATTAGAGAAATAATATGAAAAAAAAGTTATGTTAGTTTATTGAACTTGACAAAGCTAGAAATTACATGTGTGTTAAATAGTATTAGTTGTAACATTTTGAAGAAATTACTAATTAGGCATTGTAATGCACCTGTTGCAGGCAAGAACCATCTATCTGATCAAGATCGCAGTGAACTTCTTGGCCTCCTTCGTAGTGTAGCTTCTGCACATGATAGAGAAACATGTGAGGCAGCAATAAGTAAGCTCAGGGACAGTGTCTTGTATAAGAGTAATACAGAAGTTCGAAACTATGTTGAGAAAAGATGGCTCAATATTAAAGAAGTAGGGGTTACAACAGTGCCACCTTGAGAATAAATTTTTTTGATGTTTTGTTTCATTGTTTATAATTAATTGTAATGCATTTATGTACATTGACAGTAAAGGGAGATCAGAAAGTTATTTTTTTTTTACTTTGTGTTAAATTACTTTTTTCTTATTTTCAGAGGTGGTGCAGAGGATTTTCTCCACATGGATTTAATGTGTCTGTAACCACAAACAATGGCACTGAAGCAATGAACAACACATTGAAGAGCTTTTATCTGAAGATTGCGGGTACTAAAACAGTATCATCTTTGGTGGAAATAATAGTTACTGAGTTCATCCCTGAGCAGCTCCTCTCATACGCTAAACTTAATTACATGTACAGCAGTGAACACAAGGTCTACAGTGCTAACATCAGAGCCAGGCGGACCGCACTCTGACACATTTCTAACCGGCATGCATCTCGCGCTGATCACCGGTGATCGGTTCTGCGCAGATTTTGCTCATCTCAAACAAGCCTATTTAGTGCCAGCCCTGACGCGTACCGTTACGGTAGGGCCGGCCAATAGCATCCAGCTGCAGCCCCGCAGACCCAATAGCATCCAGCTGCAGCCCCGCAGACTCACCTCCGGCTAGACACCACTGGCTGGACACCAGTGGATAGACAGCCTACGTCATTTCCATTTTCTCCGTCATTTCCGTTTTCACCGCTGGATGGACAGCAATTTTATTTCCTATTTTCACCTCTGGATTGACATATATTTATTTTATATTTTCACCTCTGGATAGACAGCATATTTAGTTCTCACCACTGGATGGACAGAATATTTATTTTATATTTTCACCTCTGGATAGACAGCATATTTAGTTCTCACCTCTGGATGGACAGTATATTTATTTTATATTTTCACCTCTGGATTGACAGCATATTTAGTTCTCACCACTGGATGGACAGTATATTTATTTTATATTTTCACCACTGGATGGACAGTATATTTATTTTATATTTTCACCTCTGGATTGACATATATTTATTTTATATTTTCACCTCTGGATAGACAGCATATTTATTTTCTGTTTTCACCAGTGGATAGACAGCATTCTTTGCAGGCTTAATTGCACACGTCTTTTCCGTATTGTCATTTTACTTTTATGACTTAAAATATATAATATAAAAGCTGTGTGCAAATTGAAATATGATCTTTATCATATCTCTTTACATAAAACAATTCTCAATAATATACTTAATATTATAACATCAATAATTAATGCAAACTGCATTCACAAGAACCACCTTGAAAATATATATTGTTCAGATCATATCACTATTTTTTGTGACTTAAATTCAGCCTAGATCAATGGACTATAACGTTTTGTCAATACAACAGACTTGTACATGTTAATTGACCACAGTTTTTTACCTTGCCCATTTGGATATTCAATTCTTATTTTTTTTTGTAAATGTAACCACTTCTGTTTTTAAAATATACGTAGATTCACATGATCAGACAATTTACCAAACAATCCAGATCAAATTAACACTTCATGGTTTTGCAATATTTATTGGAAATTACACAATCTAATTAGTAAAATTAGTCAAATCTGACCATCAGAATGAAGATGCCACAGTCAGGCCCGTAAGGTTGTGGGGGAAGTCCCTATTTCAAGAGAAAATAAAACATGAACAGTTCCAAATAAACTATTGCACACTGTGCACACCACACCTCATTCCTGCCCCCTAAAACTGGCAGTCTGGGCAATGCTCAGGAAATTCAGGGTCTGTATAAAACCCTCGCAGGTCTCCACGTCTTCCGTTTCCACAGTACCCCACCCAGTCTTTGAAAAAACATCTGCAATTTCTGCATTGTACAATTTTAAAAGGGACACACATGTCTCTTACAGCCTGGGGCAGTTTTTTGACATTCACCACACCTAAAGCAAGAACAGATGTACAATATGATTAGAATGAGCATGTTTATATTTAACTATATTAGAGTACAAGTGTTGATTCAAGGCCAATACAGAAATGAAAAATTGATTAAAAACTTAGCATATTTGTGCATAGACAACCTAGCATTTTAGACTATTCTCTGCCAAGACTGTTCTATGAGATCTCGTTAACTGGGTACAATCTTCACACATCCAAGTGAAAAGAAACGTATTTACAACATTAAATCATACCCCTCAAAGAACGATTTAATTGGAAAATCTATTGTAGCAACCTAGCTCTAGAATTGAGGCACACCAGAGTTCACTAATCCCTTTAAAAAACACGACACAGTACCTTGAAAACAAGACGATTTTTTTTTAACTAGCTAGTTTGTGCATTTGAATTCTGACATGACCTATAAATCATCTACAGTTTATTATTTTTTCTTACCGCTGACATCTGCATGGCGCGTCAAATTTGAAAAGTGAATGACGATACGGAAATGACGTCAATTTGAAATGTGAATGACGATAAGGAAATGACGTCTGCTGTCCATCCACTGGTGTCCAGCCACTGGTGTCTAGCAAGAAGTGAGTCTGCGGGGCTGCAGCTGGATGCCTCTCGGGCCGGCCCAGCTCGCGGTAGCCTACCTGAGAAAACGTTTTGGAAAAGACGGGCTATGGACCCAACCAACTCTATAGGAGGGGAGGGGAGAACTCCCTCTCATGGTACAACCCATGCAGAGGCTGCGCGCTGCGGTGTCAAGGCCAATTTATACTTCTGCGTCGAGTGTACGCCGTAGTGTACGTCGTAGGCTACGCACGTAGGCGACGCCGTCGTGAGCATTTATACTTCTGCGAATGTCTGTGTTGCTCTGCAGTTACACCGCCGAAACGCTAGTTGGCGCGGGTGGGTTTTAATGTTCCAGTTCCACTGTGTTTACATTCCTCGCGGCTATTTTGAGTTTAGGTTTCTACGAGCAATGGCGACTGAAGGAGTCATACAGATGGCTGTATTTCCGCACTTCTTCAAGCAATCTCTCGGTCACTTGGTCTATTTCCATGGCTCTTCACTGATCTTCGGAATTTAAAAATGGCGGTCGGGCGGTGCAGAGTGCAGAAGATCATTCCGGAAATGCGTAGGAGGAAACGCGATGCTATCCAGCCGACCAATCACAGATCTTGCGGTCCGCGTCGCCGCGACGCGTAGTTACATTTTTGAGGAGGTGCATGTCAGGGTACGGCGAAGGGTACGACGTATGGTACACGTCAATGCGTAGGCTACGCCGTACCTTCTACGCGCACCCGACGCAGAAGTATAAATTGGCCTTCAGAATGCAGAACGTTTGTAGCTTAATGTAACTAACGTGACAAATGTGAAAAAAAATTATAAATCCTCAACCGGCCCAAAAGTGAAGCGGCCCACCGGGAATTCTCCCGATTCTCCCGATTACCCACCCCGGGCCTGTTGACAGCCAACGCTAGGCGCCGCTAGATGCTAAGTATCGGGAAGCGCGGATTGAGTGAGAGCGAGTGGATCACGTGACATGAAGCAAGCTCGGTCTCTGCCTCAATGTTGATAATTCAAGACAGCATGAGAACTGACTGCGCATGCGCAAATCTACGTAAACTACGTTCTATGAGGCACTGCTAACCTCTGCCTCAATGGCCATGGCCTTGAATTTCCTGCATGAAACAAGGGTTTTAGGAGCAAACAATGGCAGAATGAGTATATTATATGTGTATTCCTGAATTTTTTTGTTACAAAAATTAATATTTGGAATAAAATAAATGCAATTAATAATGTGGTGAATTAATAAAGCTCTTGGAATTAATAAATGTAATGTCAACATTTCCTTTGGTGAGGCACTGCCTACCCTGACCGCACATCCCTGATTGTACATGACACAAAAGATGAGGCGTTAGTTTTACTCCAGAAAATCACTGGAAGAGCAGCTAAATAAACACAGTATAAGATGTGAGCATTATGTCTTATCCATAAACTCTCTCTCTCTCTCTCTCTCTCCCTTTCACTTGCATGGAACATACACAGCGAAGTACACAAAACACTTGTTACAACTAACAGTAAACAAATATAAACGCACCTTTTCAATCTGTGCTTAATAAACTGGTACACTGTAAATCCGTAAAACTATTCGATGAGCTGTCATAAAGTGCGCGCTCTCACTTTCATTTCTGCCGTGATCAGTATCGTTAGGCCTGTCGCTCCGGAGAGTGTAAGCTGGATCACGAACAGTTGGTGAGATGCTGAGATCCATCCTCGAGTAACAACGAGAGTAAATGAAGACTGATATGTTCATTCTTACATCCAACAACAAAACACCTCAATCACTTAGGAGACATTCTTGTCTACAGCTGCTCAAAAACATTGGAGGACTGTGTCCCACTCCTTCAGGGCGGGTCTATGCTCAAACTGCAGTGTCAATCAACAGTCGTGGGAGGGGCCTGTGCAATTCTACATCATATTGCATAGAATCTGAGAACAGCTCATTCTGAGACAGTGCTTATGATTTATTGAGATTGTAAAAAAAAACACTGGGTGGATTTGTATCATTCTAGGGTGGTTTTGCTCACACACTGCCAACACACATTTATGTTCAAACACCATGTAAAAGTGAATTTTGCATAATAGGTGCCCTTTAAAGCGACATCCAGTCTAAAGAGTCTATTTAGTCAGTTACAAAATCTATATTTACTGACAAATTTCCTGAATAAAGACTGAAAACTTCAAATTGAAACATATTTGTATAACACAGCATAAAACATTGTAACATCTTGGCTGCGGTCGAAACCGCATACTCAATGAGTAGGTAGGCTACTTAATTTCAATAAGGACTTACTTAACGAGCGCTAAAAGAGTAGGTACTTTATAGCCTGATCTCGTTAAGTATGAATGCGAACCGGACATCTGCCATGTTGACGTTATCATGTGACCTACGACGCGTTATCACAAGCGCAACAACTTAAATATTTGAACGACACGTTTAATTCATCTACAGTATCCGTAAATATCTTGATATTGATTAAACTTGCTCATTTTGTGGTCTTTTTGAAGAAACTGCTGCCCATTTATTTTGTGAATACATTTAGGGTTGATTTAAGTTCGTATATTTAACCCTACTAATCTGTGACCCACCGTTTTATCCTTAACGATATTATTTATTTTTATTACGAAATCCCAAAATTGTCATCTCTTGAATATGTTGTTAATTTCTTTATTTTATATCCAAACATTTTCACCCACAAGCAAAAGTGGCTTACTGCTTTATGTTTTCCTCTTTTTCTTGTTGAATTTGACTCTCGTTTCATCCCTCAGGCCTAGGCCTATAAATAACAAAAAATTCATTTTTTAAATGTATTATAATTAATTATTTAAGAAAATATATATTGAGATATTCAGCCTTGTAGGTTCTTTTTCCTGTGTATAAAATCTCATATTATGTATGCAAACCCATGATATATATATATATATATATATATATATATATATATATATGTACCTCATAACATCAGTAACTCCACAGCCCTAACTAGAACGGTTTTCCTCAGCGTTTGTAATGTCTGCACAAAGGACAGCTGTGCCAAGATTCACCTTTGGAGAAAACTGTTGATTTTATACTCTAAGAATGTAAGTATCATTACTGTAATATAAAAAATTTATATTACCCCAGAATGAATTGCATTGCTATCCCACCCCCAAAACATACAATAATTACAACGATAAATGCTGACCAATACTTAATACTTTTTACTGGAAATGATATAATTCAATAAAACAAACAAAATGAAATGTATGTCATATGACATAGCTATGCATGAATACACTCTAGATGTGCATATAGTGAACATATCTACATTTTCATTCAAACAATTAATTAAAGCATTAATTAATTAAATTATTATATTTTATTTACTGACAACAATGAGAAATATTAATAAATTAGTAAAAGAATGAATGAAAGTCACCATCACACAATAAACAAATGCATATACAAGTCAACACATGAAACAAAGCTTTATTCAAACTACAATCATGTATGTAGGCTACAGGCGCTGAACCCCACATCCTTCTGCCATCTCACAGCGGTTCCCATTCTGCAGCTTTATTCTGATGAATCAGCTGACCACCAGAGGTGAGCCGTTCCTTCGTGCCTGAGTTTGTTGTTTGTGTTGTGTTGTGCTTCACAATCTGAGGCAATAAGGGCAGGTGGAGTGATGGAGGGTCTCGTAAGGGCAGGTGAAGTGATGGAGGGTCTCGTAAGGGCAGGTGGAGTGATGGAGGGTCTCGGAAGGGCAGGTGAAGTGATGGAGTGTCTCGTAAGGGCAGGTGAAGTGATGGAGGGTCTCGTAAGGGCAGGTGGAGTGATGGAGGGTCTCGGAAGGGCAGGTGAAGTGATGGAGGGTCTCGTAAGGGCAGGTGAAGTGATGGAGGGTCTCGTAAGGGCAGGTGAAGTGATGGAGGGTCTCGTAAGGGCAGGTGGAGTTATGGAGGGTCTCGGAAGGGCAGGTGAAGTGATGGAGTGTCTCGTAAGGGCAGGTGAAGTGATGGAGTGTCTCGTAAGGGCAGGTGGAGTGATGGAGGGTCTCGGAAGGGCAGGTGAAGTGATGGAGTGTCTCGTAAGGGCAGGTGAAGTGATGGAGGGTCTCGTAAGGGCAGGTGGAGTGATGGAGGGTCTCGGAAGGGCAGGTGAAGTGATGGAGTGTCTCGTAAGGGCAGGTGAAGTGATGGAGGGTCTCGTAAGGGCAGGTGGAGTGATGGAGGGTCTCGTAAGGGCAGGTGGAGTGATGGAGGGTCTCGGAAGGGCAGGTGAAGTGATGGAGGGTCTCGTAAGGGCAGGTGGAGTGATGGAGGGTCTCGTAAGGGCAGGTGGAGTGATGGAGGGTCTCGTAAGGGCAGGTGGAGTGATGGAGGGTCTCGGAAGGGCAGGTGGAGTGATGGAGTGTCTCGTAAGGGCAGGTGGAGTGATGGAGGGTCTCGTAAGGGCAGGTGAAGTGATGGAGGGTCTCGTAAGGGCAGGTGGAGTGATGGAGGGTCTCGGAAGGGCAGGTGAAGTGATGGAGGGTCTCGGAAGGGCAGGTGGAGTGATGGAGGGTCTCGGAAGGGCAGGTGAAGTGATGGAGTGTCTCGTAAGGGCAGGTGAAGTGATGGAGGGTCTCGTAAGGGCAGGTGGAGTGATGGAGGGTCTCGGAAGGGCAGGTGAAGTGATGGAGTGTCTCGTAAGGGCAGGTGAAGTGATGGAGGGTCTCGTAAGGGCAGGTGGAGTGATGGAGGGTCTCGTAAGGGCAGGTGAAGTGATGGAGGGTCTCGTAAGGGCAGGTGAAGTGATGGAGGGTCTCGTAAGGGCAGGTGAAGTGATGGAGGGTCTCGTAAGGGCAGGTGGAGTTATGGAGGGTCTCGGAAGGGCAGGTGAAGTGATGGAGTGTCTCGTAAGGGCAGGTGAAGTGATGGAGGGTCTCGTAAGGGCAGGTGAAGTGATGGAGGGTCTCGTAAGGGCAGGTGGAGTGATGGAGGGTCTCGGAAGGGCAGGTGGAGTGATGGAGTGTCTCGTAAGGGCAGGTGAAGTGATGGAGGGTCTCGTAAGGGCAGGTGGAGTGATGGAGGGTGTCGGAAGGGCAGGTGGAGTGATGGAGTGTCTCGTAAGGGCAGGTGAAGTGATGGAGGGTCTCGTAAGGGCAGGTGGAGTGATGGAGGGTCTCGGAAGGGCAGGTGAAGTGATGGAGTGTCTCGAAAGGGCAGGTGAAGTGATGGAGTGTCTCGTAAGGGCAGGTGGAGTGATGGAGTGTCTCGGAAGGGCAGGTGGAGTGATGGAGGGTCTCGTCCATGGTACCATTTCCAGGATTCAGCTCTGGGCTCTTCATCCTCAGTGCTCACACCAGTCTGCTGACATTTCAGATCCTACAAAAATGCACAAACATAACACAAAAGCAGTCATTTCAACAGCACAATGTCATTTGATTTCAGTATTATTTAGAAGACAAAAACGCTTTTTTTCACAAATGCAGTCATCATCTTTCCTTGCAGGTCCTACTCCACCACAAAAGATCTGCAGCAAATGCACAGAAATCAAGAATCAGAAAGGTGCTGTAATAGCTCTGTTTGAAATTACAATAATTATAATAAACTACAACTTAATATTTAAATAGTTGTTGTTCATGTCTGTAGTATACTCACTCAAAGCCTTTGATGGCAGCATTCAGCTTCATGAGCCACTCTCCACCGGATAAACACACATCTGTTCATCTGTCCCTGTAACATCCAGACAAGATTCACGTTACCTCTGTGATTTATGAGCTCAACACTACATTTACATGTTGAGGTTGTTTTAACTTTTTATCCAACATAAATGTTCCTCAGTTTATCAACAGTATCAGTATCAACAGTAAGTTTCATTTTGCGAGAGTCAGAGGTTTTGTAAATCGTGCTTGAAGATGAGGTTTTGTGTTTAATGTTTTCAGAAAAAGGAGCAAGGTTTCAGAAATTGTGTTTTAGCAATTGAGAAAAACTCTAAAATCGGTTGTAAGGCCTTACTGAACACAGAGCAAGCTATTGTTGAACATTAGATATCAATGTTCAGAACAGTGCAAAAAATGCTGAAAGTGTTTTAGCAATTGTGAAAAACTGTAATAATAATAATAATAATAATAACATTAATAATAATAAAAACGAGCTTAAAATCACATTTTAAAGGGTTTATTGCATGAAAAACATGCTATATTCTTAATAAATAAACAAGTGATCAATGCATAGTAAACAAATGTGAAAAACAATGTTAAATTCCAACATTGTTTGTGAAAGTCCAACAAAGTTATATGTACACTTGGCGGCTCAGTTGTAACACTGTGCTACAACTAACCCTGCTGTGTAAAAAATATTTTAAGTCTAGCTAACAGTTGCTGACATGGCTTGAAATGGTGCTATGTTTTAGCCAACAAGACAGTGATTAAGGTAATATAAAGTTAGATTTGGTGACGTATACACCCAACTCAGAAACTGAAAAAAACGTATGATGAAAAAATGTACTTGCATGGTGTCAAAATACTCTTTGTCCAAAAACTTTCCACAAATCAGTGGGAGACCGTCTTCTGGCAGTGAGAGAAAATAAGCGGAAACACAACCTGCTTGACCCTGACTATGTAAAAGGTCCGTGTTACATTTAACCCAGCGTTATGTTGTGCCCCGCGCTCCCCTATTTTAAGAAGTGCCAAAATTAAAACTGTTGGACGAAACTGATATTCTTAAAGGCGGCCGCACACCGGACGCGCAGCTCAGCGCCGCGCCGCGCCACGTCTAGGACAACTGTCACCTGAAAATCCGATAACATCAGCAATTTTCTGATTTCTGTAAATAAATATAAAACTAAATGTATATTGCAGCACAGGGTGAGGTCCGTATATATATTAACTACGATTTGAGACACATACATGTAAATTTAATATAAAACTATGTAAATGGCGCTCTGTGGCGCGGCAGGATTTTGAACACGGTCCTGAGCCGCCGCGGACAGACGCCGAAAGGCGCCGCCGGTGTGTGTACTCTCATAGAGAATAGTGTGTTCGAATTTAAAAGACGTGGCGCTGCGCGGCGCGCCGCTGAGCTGCGCGTCCGGTGTGCGACCCCCTTAATTCTTTCTTTTGACAAACAGGAAAAGAGAATATGAATTACATGTATAGTAAGTACACTGCTAGACTTTTCAAGGGTTTTTTTACAGTAACTTACTGGCAACACTGTTGCCAGTAAGTTACTGTAATTAAGAGTTACAGTACCAAACCGTATTTCAGTTTTACAGTACATGGCACTGTAATTGTGTAATACAGTGCATTACTGTAAAAACGAAGCTAATCAGTACACTACTGTAATTATTTTTATTTGTACTAAATATAAATTAGATTTCATAATTTTAATATATGATTAATTTTATTTTTATCCTACATTTTAAGCAGTCAAAAAGGAACTGTCCAACACTGGATAAAACACAGTTCTTTTCACAATACATGACACATAACCCCACCTTAAAAATAATTTCACTTATTTCCAAAAATGTGTTGGATTCATGTACACTGGTGGCCAAAAGAAGTATTTAAGTGTCTTAATGTTTTTGAAAGAAGTCTCTTTGATGCTCAAGAAACATTGCCTATTATTATCAATGTCTGACTGTCTACTCCTCCATCTTTTCTACAGCTTGTTTAAGCACATTTCAATTGAGCACATTTTAAAGTTAATTTTGTATTTGTATGTCAACATGCGTATGTCAAGCATCTGTTGATTGAACTATTCCATGCTGAGAATTGTTTTTTAATATGTTTTTTTTTTTTTTCGTGTGCTTTAAATGCAAATAGTTTTATGTATCTTTTGGCAGTTAAGTAGGCTATTTTATGTTAGCAGCGTCAGTATAAAATTGCTTAGTAACTAATTCCACAACTATTCCTATTATCATATAACAAATAAAATAATAAACAATATTTTTTTATTTTTTTATTTGTAATTGACAGAATCTCTATGAAACTATTTGAACAAACATATTTTAAAAGATATTTTAAAACAAAAGTCAATGGGCCAACTAAAAAATAATAGGCTATGTATTCTTTTTGATAATATTCAGTGTTGGAATTGATGATGATGAATGAATACAAACAAATAATATTTTAAATTAACTACTTACAAATTATCTTTTTATTTGTGCATAATTTGACAAAAATAGCAGAATAAAATATTTTATATGTGAAATGTACCTGGTTTTTATGTATACTGTTCACCTCATTTCATTTTGTTGGCTCTTGGGTAACTGGAAACAATAACTTTTGAATAAATCATTTTACTTGATAAATAGGCTATTAAAATGTTATATGTTTATTTATTTTCGGTTTATCATAGTTTTACAATGAATTTGATTGATTGAAAGTCTAGAGCTGGCAGGGTAAATCAAAATCTATATATAAAACAAATTTAAAACATTCACACGTGATAAAAAATAAAAGATTAATCTAATTGTTTGAATCAACAACTAGAACATTTAAATAATAACCATTTCCATCCTCAGGAGTTCTGGCGCGGCCGTTGTGACGTCATAAGCACTCAGTCAAGAGTTCGGTGAGTGAATGCAGTGTGGAGAAGTGAATCTGCTGCATCGCGCAAGTACACCTGGCTGCAGCCTGCAGATCGGGGCGGGGCTGCACCTGGGGCGGGGCTGCACGTGCAGCCCCGCCCATAACGCTTCTCATTGGTTAGGGGCAAAGTGATGACGTCGATCGAGGCGGGGCCGCACCTGGGGCTTCTCGTTGGTTAGTGGCACAGTAATGACGTCGACGCCACGGTAAACAGGAAATGCGGTTGAAAACTCATGCGCCATATCGCGCTGACAGCGCATGCGTCGTATTTGCGTTAAGTGGTGACGTCACGCGTCTTAAAAACGCTTGCGCAAATTTGAAATAATACTTTAATAAAATGATAAAGTATTAAAACAACTCTAAAGTAATAATGAAAGCAGCAAAAAGTAGTTGAGCATATATCCATAGTTTTAACTATGTCTGATCTAAGGTAAACAAGGAATTACAGAGTATAGGCTATATTGTGCAATATCTGTGTAGTATTTTAAAAGTTTTTTACATTCTGTTGCACTTCACTGTGTAAATTACAAAATTACTGTAAACATTAATGGCACCTTATATATTTCTTATTTTAATCATTCCTCTGTAATAGTTCTTGTTTATTTTTGTGCATTAGGTTATTATAAAACATTTATGCCAATAAAGTAGTTTTAAGTTAAACTAACTACATACAGTACATTGTCAATCTCTGTCTGTATCCCATATTATGCATGCCAACTCAAAAAACCAAACTCAAACCAGTGATAACTTTTATTTCAAAACAAAAATAATTGTGTAAAAGAGATATGCACACATACAGATAATCACGTACATCAACCGTACACACACACGCGTACATACACACACACACACACACACACACACACACACACACACACACACACACACACACACACACACACGTCTATGTACGTACGTACACACACGCACGCGTGTACGCACACACACGTACACTCACACACACGTACACTCACACACACGTACACTCACACACACGTACACTCACACACACGTACGTACACACACACACGTACGTACACTCACACACGTACGTACACTCACACACGTACGTACACTCACACACGTACGTACACACACATACGTACGTACACTCACACACACACACACACACACACACACACGTACGTACACTCACACACGTACGTACGTGTGTGTGTGTGTGTGTGTGTGTGTGTGTGCGTGTGTGTGTGTACGTACGCGTCTGTCTGTGTGTATACGTATGCGTGTGTGTACGTACGCATGTGTGTGTGTACGGTTGATGTACGTGATTATCTGTATGTGTGCATATACACTCACACACGTACGTACACTCACACACGTACGTACACTCACACACGTACGTACACTCTCTCACACACACACACACACACACACACACACACACGTACGTACACTCACACACGTACGTACACTCACACACGTATGTACACTCACACGTACGTACACTCACACGCGTGCGTACGTACACTCACACACAATCTACTCAGCCTGAAAAAAAAACACTCAACCGAGCAATAGCCCTCAACCTCCTTCTCAGAATAAAGTTCCCGCAGGACTCCGCTTCGGCCATCACCCACAGACCCAGGTGGGCAGTCCTTGTATACTTCAGTGCAGTGCAAGCACAGAGTCAGCGAGTAGGGCACCCGGAACTCTTGCCTATATTGTCTGGAAAATGCACTCCAGTTCACAACACCTAATTTAGATAAAATACAGAACAAACAATATTGAATAATTTTAAAGAGAGGCATTAACATAGTACAGAGTCATACAAGGAATTTCTTTTTTATACATTTTAAACATATTATAGGAAAATGTTAGACAAGATATGCTTGAGTGTTATTGGCTTTGTCTGTAAAGTACCTAAGAGACTTACTTTGTTTATGAACAACAAACTAGTTAAAAAAGTTTGTACACACAAACTTTAATTTGGCTTGAGAAAGCCTATCCTAAAAGTTTGAAATAGTTTTAAAAGCTTGAAGGTTATTTTTATATATACCTTATATTTATATATATGTATATATATTAATAACAATAATATCAAAATACATTTAATCAATGTATTCATAGAAAAAGAATATCCTACAATATATCTTTGTATATTAATATTAACTCTTAAATCCTAGCCTATATTTCTTCTCCTGGTTTAGTTTTGCCACTATATTTCTTTTTAAGGGCCTCTGTTGTTTTAACCTATGGTTTTAACACTATATCCTAATCCCACCAAAACCACAGACACCACACACACACACACACACACACACACACACACACACACACACACACACACACACACACACACACACACACACACACACACACACACACACACACACCACGCACGCACGCACACACACACACACACACACACACTTAGACCTACGCTGTCCTAGTTATTTGTGTGATATGATGAGTAAAGTTAGCACTACACGATCTCATTTTTACACCAATTAACATCACACTAAACGCCAAACGTCATGACTTCACGCCACTAACCAATGAGAAGAGATGTTGGCGGGAAGAGACGTGCAGCCCCGCCCCAGGTGCGGCCCCGCCTCGATTGACGTCATCACTTGCCACTAACCAATGAGAAGCATTGTGGGCGGGGCTGCACGTGCAGCCCCGCCCCAGGTGCACCCCCGCCCAAATCTGCAGGCTGCAGCCAGGTGCTTCTCGCATCGCGCGACATCAGAGGTAGGAAAAACGTACTCGGTTACTAACGTAACCTCGGTTCTCTCTAGAGAGGAAACGAGTACTGCGTAATATCTTACGCTAGGGGAAATCTCTTTTCCGCGAGATACTGAAGCCAAAAAATTATCCTTAATTTTGAAATAATGTAAAACGCGTTGCGGCAGCATGCAGACATAGGCGAGACAGCTCGCGCGCCTATTGGCTGCCCTGCGGCAACTGCAGCAGCCTATCGATAAGGCCCTATCGTGACGTCATCACCAATGGGGGCGCTTCGCGCCCCATACGTCACGTCCCGCCGAAACGGGCGTGGCCTGGGGCTATAAATATAGCATCGAAAGGCTAGCTTACCGGTTTTTCATCGCCGGAGCGAACCGGAGCGTGCGCAGGCACGGCAAGATACGCAGTACTCGTTTCCTCTCTAGAGAGAACCGAGGTTACGTTAGTAACCGAGTACGTTCTCTTACGAGAGGTACTCTCGTACTGCGTAATATCTTACGCTAGGGGAAACAGTGTAAAACGCCGTGCATGCTATGATCCAGCACCAAAGTCCCAAGGGCAGGTGCCCGGGCTCATGTAGTACATGATCATAAGTGACTCACAGAGAGCCCAGGAAGAGTGGCTAGAATAGCATCATTCCTGTAATGCAGCATCCTATAAGAACAGTTATAGTGATGGTATTTACTCAGTCAGGGCGACCCCGGCCTGGACTGATGAATATAGTGGGTCTTACACATTGCCCATAGAGCTGCGCGATCTAAACGAGCGTTGCTCGCGCTATTTTGGTATTCTGGGCCGGACGTACTCGGGGCAGACAGTACCGATTTCTAGACTGAAAGCAGCTTAGCTTGCAGAGCGGGAACCTCTAGGTTATAAAACCTTATAAATGTAGACGGGGAGGCCCAGCCTGCCGCCATACAGATATCTTGCAAGGCAATCCCACTAGACCAAGCCCACGACGAGGCCACGCCTCTCGTGGAGTGCGCTCTGACACCCAATGGGCACTGCAAGCCCTTAGAGGTGTAAGCCAGCGCTATAGCATCGACTATCCATCTGGATAGGCTCTGTTTCGAAACGGCGAGTCCCTTAGAACGTCCGTAGAGTGAAACAAAGAGCTGCACCGTCTGTCTGAAAACAGACGTGCGGGACACATAAGCCCTTAGCGCCCTGACTGGGCAAAGGAAGCTGGCGTCCTTCTCCTCGTTAGAGACCGGCAGGGCAGACAGGGAAATTACCTGGGCCCTGAACGGTGTATTGAGGGATTTAGGGACGTACCCGTGCCTTGGTTTGAGTATGACTTTCGAGTCATTTGGCCCAAACTCCATACACGTCGCGCTCACTGAGAGCGCTTGTAAGTCCCCTATGCGCTTCACTGAAGCGAGAGCCAGAAGAAACACCGTTTTGAAAGACAAGTGTTTGATATCTACTGACTGGATAGGCTCAAATGGGGCACCCTTCATGGCCTCCAAGACCGTAGAAAGGTCCCATATGGGGACTGAGGGAGGTCTGGGAGGATTTAACCTCTTAGCTCCTCTAAGGAACCGAATGACCAGATCGTTCCTTCCTAGTGACTGACCAAGCGTTGGTTTGGAAAACGCTGCTATAGCCGCCACATAGACTTTGAGCGTGGATGGGGCTCTGCCTTCATCCAGTAGCTCTTGTAGGAAGGAGAGAACCTCCGTCACTCCACAGTCCAGGGGTGAAAAGCCGCGTGCTGTGCACCAGCTGGAGAACACTGACCATTTTGAGGAATAGAGCCGTCTCGTAGAGGGAGCTCTAGCCTGCATGATCGTGTTTAACACTCCCTCTGGGATATCAGAGGGTACCCGTTGATGGCCCACGCATGTAGGGACCAAAGCTCCGGGCGAGGATGCCAGATCGAGCCCCTGGCTTGAGAGAGGAGGTCCCTCCTCACTGGTATTGGCCATGGGGCAGTGCTCGTCAGCTGCATAAGAACTGGGAACCAAGCCTGGTTCTTCCAGAACGGAGCAACCAGTAACACTGAGCATCTGCTTTCCCTGATCCGCTCTAATACCTGAGGTAGGAGCGTGATGGGGGGAAAGGCATAGAGCGGGCAGCGGGGCCAGACGTGGGCCAGCGCATCCCTGCTCTTTGAGAAAAATTCCGGGCAGTGAGCGTTTTCTTGAGACGCAAACAGGTCTATCTTTGCTCTGCCGAATGTCTGCCACAGCAGTTGGACTGTCTGCGGATGCAGTGACCATTCTCCTGCTGGAACATTGTTCCTGGACAGTCTGTCTGGTCCCACATTCAGGTGGCCAGGCACATGCGCTGCTCTGAGCGAGCGCAAATTGTGCTGAGCCCATACCAGGAGGCGTTTCGCTAACCTGTATAGGTTTCGGGATGTGATGCCTCCCTGGCGATTTATGTAGGCTACCACTGACATGTTGTCCGAGCGGACCAAGACGTGGTGTCCTGCTATTTGGGGACGAAAGCGCCTCAGCGCGTTGTCGACTGCCATCATTTCCAGGCAGTTTATGTGCAGAAGCTTTTCCCGTTCTGACCACTGGCCAAAAAACGGTCTGCCCTCGAGCAGTGCTCCCCATCCCGAGGTGGAGGCGTCCGTGGACACCACCTTCACACTCGAGGAAGTCCCCAGGCTTACACCTGACTGGTACCAGTCGGTCGCTCTCCAGGGTATCAGTGCTGAGACGCATTCCTGATCGACCTTGAGACGAAAGAGACCTGAAGTCCATGCTCGACGCGGTACTTGCGCTTGTAGCCAGAACTGCAGTGGGCGCATGCGAAGCAGACCCAGCTGGAGAACTGTGGATGCTGCTGCCATGAGACCGAGCATCCTTTGAAACTTCTTTAGCGGGACTATAGTGCCGCGGCGGAAGGTTTCTGTCATGCGCTGAATAGTCAATCTGCGCTGTAGCGATATTTGAGCTGTCATTGACAGCGAGTCCAGTTCTGTGCCCAGGAAAGATATTCTCTGACTGGGAGACAGTGAACTTTTCGCCCAGTTGACTTTGAGACCCAGATTCTCGAGATGTTCGAGTAAAATGGTTCTGTGTTCTATGAGCTCCGTATGTGACTGAGCTAGAACCAGCCAATCGTCCAAGTAGTTCAAAACTCGCATTCCCCGAAGTTTCAGGGGAGCGAGGGCTGCGTCCATGCACTTCGTGAATGTACGGGGTGCTAGGGACAGGCCAAACGGTAGGACTGTGTATTGATAAGCCTGGCCCTCGAAGGCGAATCTCAAAAATCGCCTGTGACGTGACGCTATTTGTATTTGGAAATACGCGTCTTTCAGATCTATTGACACAAACCAGTCCCCGTGGCGAATTTGCGCGAGGATTTTCTTGGTTGTGAGCATTCTGAACCTGCGTTTTGAAAGCGCTACGTTCAGTTGTCTTAGATCTAGAATGGGTCTGAGACCCCCGTCTTTTTTCGGAACCAGAAAATATCTGCTGTATAGCCCCCCTTCGCTCTGAGCTTGAGATAAAGGCTCTATTGCCCCTTTGCTCAACAGCTTCGCAATTTCGGTACGAAGTACACTTGCTACTTCCTTTTCTACCGTGGTTTCGACTCGCACCGCACAACGGCGGGGACGTCGAGCGAACTGTAGCGAATAGCCTCTTTTTATAATGTTCAGCACCCATTCTGATACACCGGGAAGCTTTGCCCACGCATGTGCGTGCATAGCTAAGGGTTGAATGAGATTGGAGCTCTGGTCGTGACATAGTGGCGACCGGGGAGCTTCGGTATGCTGTATTATAGACACCGCATTTGCAGCGCTCGAGGCGGGGAGTGTTTTGATCACAGCGGGCGGTTCGCCCGCGCTCGGCTCTCTCACGGCAGGTAGCTGAGAGACGGCGAGCGTGGGGGAAACCGAGGGATTCGTCATGTCTGTGAGTGAATGTGGGCGCAGGACAGCGGGCACATTTGCACTGAAAACACCATCGACCTGAGTCGGTTGTATGTGTGTTGGTTTCGTTTTTACAGAAACCAAGAGACATGCAGCGTGTAGTTTTTGTGGGCACTGGGACGTGGGCACGTTCACTACATTCTGTGCGCAATCGACATGAGTCGATTTTATGTGCGCGAGCCCTGTGGGGCGGGCTGTGTCTGTGTGTAGGAATGGGCACTGGGCAGTGGGCATTTTTACTACACTCATAACACCGTCGGCCGTGGCCGGAATACCAGAAAATACGCTCTTTACAGGATTTATCTGGGTCGCCGTGAAAACGGCGTTTGTGTACAGGCAAGCGGGTAATGCAACCGACTTGTTTACTGCAGAGTACACTGGAACAGTCGCATGTAATGGAACTGGACGAGCGGGAAGTTTTGGTGGAAACCCGGCCGCAGCGGGGCTTGAACACCGTCGTTTTCCTAAGCTGGCTAGGAAGACTTTGAGGCCTCGGGCTTCATCTCAACCTTCGGCCGAGTCCCACGCTGTGGGGGGCGGCGGCCGGCAGAGCGAGAGCGTGGTCTCTGGTCCCGGGCCTGTCGACGCTGTGAAGCGGCGGCGGGGGGCGGTGGCTGCGAGCTGCGAGCAGACGGCTGTTTAGAGCGGCCTGATGCGGAGCTAGAGCGCTTTGGCAAAAAGTGCTTCATGGCCTGCGACGTCTTTTGTACCTCAGCGAATCTGTCCGCGAAATCTTTGACGGACGATCCAAAGAGGCCAGTAGCAGAAACGGGGGCGTCGAGGAACACAGAGCGCTCCGAGTCCGGCATTTCTGAAAGCGTCAGCCAGAGGTGTCTCTCAGCAACGGTGAGAGAGGCCATGTTCCGCCCTATGGCCTGTGCAGCGGATTTCGTAGCGCGGAGTGCGAGGTCCGTAGCGCTCCTTAAATCCGCCACGTTGATTGCTTCCGTGCCTTCCTCGTCCAGCTTTCGGAGAAGGTTAGCTTGGAAGATCTGGAGAGTGGCCATAGTGTGTAGCGCTGATGCAGCCTGCCCAGCGGCGGTGTAAGCGCGACTGTGCAGGGTGGAAGTAGCGCGGCAGGCTTTTGAAGGTAGCGCCGTCTTAGTCCGCCGTCCAGCAGAGGGCGGGCAAAGATGGGCTGCTACCGCCTCCTCCACTAGAGGGAGAGCGAGGTATCCTCTGTCTTTGGCACCGTCCACCACGGAGAATGCCGCCGAAGCAGAGGAACGTAGCCTGGCTGAAAAAGGGGCGCTCCAAGACTTTGCCAGTTCTTCATGAAGCTCAGGAAGAAACGGGGCGGGTCTTGAGGGCGTGGAAACGCGGTCCCCTTGCAGAAAACAGCCGTCCAGACGGTTGCGTGTAGGCTCGGCGGGCGCGGACCACTCGAGGCCGAGGCTCTCTGTGGCCTGTGTGAGCAGACGCATCAGCTCAGCTTCAATGCTGGCCCGTTTTCCTGACGACTCGCGGGCAGAAGAAGGGGCGAGGTCCACAGAGCTCGCCCAATCCTCGCTGTCCGAAGCCAGGATAGAGCAGTTGTCCTCCTCGAAAACTGCCGCTTCTTCCTTGTCATCTCCGGCGGAAGCGGCGGCCAGCGGCGGCCACTGTCCGGGAGTGAGAGACTCGAGAGAAGCAGACGGCGAAGCTGGCAGGCGCACCGGCGAGCTTTTCTCGGTGGGAGGCTCAGGGATCCGCTGAGCACGGCGCTTTTTACGGCGCGGCGTCGAAGCGGGGGGTGCAGGCTCGTGGAAAGTTGCCATGCGAGTCCTCAGAGTCGCCATAGGCATAAGCTCGCAGTGAGGGCATCCGCCGTCAGCGAGCGCTAGAGCCGCATGTCCTTCACCCAGGCAGGAAACGCAGATGACATGGCGGTCCCCGTCGCTGAGTGGGGCTCGGCACGAGCCACAGGATGGACGAGACATCTTGAAAAAGACGCTCTGCTCTTTTAGAAAGGGAGTGTGAGTCGCGGCGGCGAACACACACAATGCAATGAAAGGATATAACGCCGGATAGCGTAGCAGGAACGGTGGTTGAAGGCGGCGCGGCCAGCGACTCCAGGTACCGAACTCGTCCCGCTGAAATGCTGTTTCCACGGCGCGGCTTCTTCTCTCTGGATCCAGCGATGCGTGAGCTCCGCTGAAGAGATGAAAAATCGGTAAGCTAGCCTTTCGATGCTATATTTATAGCCCCAGGCCACGCCCGTTTCGGCGGGACGTGACGTATGGGGCGCGAAGCGCCCCCATTGGTGATGACGTCACGATAGGGCCTTATCGATAGGCTGCTGCAGTTGCCGCAGGGCAGCCAATAGGCGCGCGAGCTGTCTCGCCTATGTCTGCATGCTGCCGCAACGCGTTTTACATTATTTCAAAATTAAGGATAATTTTTTGGCTTCAGTATCTCGCGGAAAAGAGATTTCCCCTAGCGTAAGATATTACGCAGTACGAGAGTACCTCTCGTAAGAGAACTATATTTACATTATTTCGCCAATAGATGGCGGCAAAGACTGTCTTTATGAGACAGTCTGTCAGATGCAAATGACTAGCATGTCAGGGCACGGGAAAACCCCTTAACTGTTAAAAGTTCAAGAT
Organism: Leuciscus leuciscus; assembly: GCF_965113295.1. Lineage (NCBI taxonomy): Eukaryota > Metazoa > Chordata > Actinopteri > Cypriniformes > Leuciscidae > Leuciscus > Leuciscus leuciscus. The sequence continues at coordinate 36,634,868 of NC_138732.1, forward strand.
ATCGCAGACATTCAAACAGATTTTTATTAGGAATATATGACTGAGCTGAAGGAAAATGCTATATCAACTGTAAATGCAGGTACTCTCGCTTACTCAATCTCTCACAATACTCTACTCTATAAGCTTCAATGAACAATATCAGTGAGAATAGTATGTTTACGTTGCTAAGATGGTTGCTAGGGGTGTTGTGCAGTGGAACATTGAAGCGATCATTGCCGTGTTTTATCGTGAAAAAACCCCACTAAAGTTAATCAGAACCAAGGACTGGAACTACCCGTTTTATATAGATAAATATACTGCAGATAATGGCTTTATTGGTCAATTATGTTGTTTAGCATTTATAATTGCAGGATGTTTTTTCCTTACATTTTCGTCTTGATAATTTCTCTTGTTTTAATAATTTGTTTATTTGCTTTGGTAACTTACGATTTTCACAATTTTCTAAACTCGTAGCTCAAAAATCCAAACTGATAACACTAGTAACCCAGCTAACATTAGTCATTCTTTCAGAACCTGATCCCATGCTTTCATTACAGCTATGCACATTTTCAGTCGACATTATCATTTTTTCAAAACACAAAATGATCTTATTTTGTGTTCAGCAGGACAGAGAAACCCTACAGGACTGGAACAACTGGAGGGTGAGTAAATAATGACAGGATTTTCATGTTTTGGTGAACTAGCCTATCCCTTTAACAGCCGTTAATTTTAATAGCAAACAGTGCAATATTCATGTTTTAAATCACCCTCTTTCCTGAAATAAGTAACACAGGCTACAGGTGCCACTTTAGAAAATACATTTACATTACCTAAATTACGTAACAAAATCCATAATATTTATCTATCATGTGTGTTATCAAAAGATGTGATGAAGTTATGAAACTGCCATGAAGTTTTGTGCTAGGACAGTTTGCTGCCAATACAGTATATGTTCTCACTGTGCCATATAACTGAATCTGTATTGTAGTTGACCTTTATAAGGGTGAGTTACAATAATGGGTACTAGCCTATACGCTTATCCGGACCACACGATGGCCTACCCCTAACCCCGCCCCTAAACCTACCCGTCACTGGGGTTAAGACCAATCAGGGATGACTATACGGACTATACAGGACTAAAAGACACATGTGTGGTCCATTGAGAAGTAATTAAGATTATTCTACAAACACTTTTAGTGTCCTGGTCCTCCTTCTCCTGCCCCGGTCTTTTGGGCTGAGCGAAGTTTTAACAAAGTGTTGACTGTTTGTTTTGAACATCAGGAGTGAGAGAGAGCTTCAGCACAACCAGATCTAGCCTAGTTTTCCTGCAGATTAAGGTCTAACATTTCTGACATTAAACATCATGATCTAACTATTATGTAGTTGAGTATGGTAAGTATGCTTATAGCAAAGGGTTTTGTACATTTTAATGTAAAAGACAGATTATACTTAATTGGTTTTCAGTCTTTATTCAGGAAATTTGTCAGTAAATATAGATTTTGTAACTGACTAAATAGACTCTTTAGACTGGATGTCGCTTTAAAGGGCACCTATTATGCAAAATTCACTTTTACATGGTGTTTGAACATAAATGTGTGTTGGCAGTGTGTGAGCAAAACCACCCTAGAATGATACAAATCCACCCAGTGTTTTTTTTTACAATCTCAATAAATCATAAGCACTGTCTCAGAATGAGCTGTTCTCAGATTCTATGCAATATGATGTAGAATTGCACAGGCCCCTCCCACGACTGTTGATTGACACTGCAGTTTGAGCATAGACCCGCCCTGAGGGAGTGGGACACAGTCCTCCAATGCTTTTGAGCAGCTGTAGACAAGAATGTCTCCTAAGCGATTGAGGTGTTTTGTTGTTGGATGTAAGAATGAACATATCAGTCTTCATTTACTCTCGTTGTTACTCGAGGATGGATCTCAGCATCTCACCAACTGTTCGTGATCCAGCTTACACTCTCCGGAGCGACAGGCCTAACGTTACTGATCACGGCAGAAATGAAAGTGAGAGCGCGCACTTTATGACAGCTCATCGAATAGTTTTACGGATTTACAGTGTACCAGTTTATTAAGCACAGATTGAAAAGGTGTGTTTATATTTGTTTACTGTTAGTTGTAACGAGTGTTTTGTGTACTTTCGCTGTGTATGTTCCATGCTAATGAAAGGGAGAGAGAGAGAGAGAGAGTTTATGGATAAGACATAATGCTCACATCTTATACTGTGTTTATTTAGCTGCTCTTCCAATGATTTTCTGGAGTAAAACTAACGCTTCCTCTTTTGTGTCATGTACAATAAACTTAATTGAACTCATCAGTATATTTTGGTCATCATTCGGACGAGGCCTCCTACAGCAGGCTTGTATTAATAGTGGATAAAAGCAGATGACAAATAAGTTATAATCATAATTAAGCTAAACTATACCTGTTCAATCTCCATACAGTATATATTCTCTGGCTCTGTGGGCATTATTGTCCGACTCCGAGTCAAAATGAACACCGCAACTGCATAGGCGTAATTTGCGGGTGGGACATGTCCCCACCACTTTTTGCTAAGGTCGATATTGTCCCCACCACTTTTGAAACATCTCGCGGCACGAATGTACCGATAAAAAAACAAAAAAACATCTCCAGTTAACTAGCAGAGCATTCATTTAATTCGTTTGTTAAAGGACAAGTTCGGTATTTTACACTTAAAGCCCTGTTTACAGATCGTATCTGATGAAATAGAACGGTTAAGATTAAAATTTGGACACATGCTCCTGTCCCGAGAATTTTAGGTATATTTCGCTTCCCCCCCCCCCACCCCCACAATGGTTGTCTATGTGCACTGGAAGATTCCTTCCTAAAAACACATTAAACTTTCGTTTACAAAGACGTGAAACTCACCGAGTGGTCAGGGGTGTTCACTGATATGTTCACTCAAAAATCGCTGAAAAAGATGCATTCCAACAGGTTTTATCGTAGTTTTTGTCCAACTCCATTGACTTGTAGGACGTGATGTGAGACCGCAGCACCTTTACGGTATTACTCCGCCGCTTCTTCTTCTGCTTCTTCTGTGTATTCAATGAAATGCCCGTGGTTTGCTTGCAATTGGCAAAGGTGCATTATCGCCACCAACTGGGCTGGAGTGTCTATTATTCAAGCTCTCAACGGAAGAATCACGGGTGTGACGCGTTTGGCAAAATAGGTCCACAAAAGCGAAATAAACCTAAAATTCTCGGGACAGGAGCATGTGTCCAAATTTTAATCTTAACCATTCTATTTCATCAGATACGATCTGTAAACAGGGCTTTAAGTGTAAAATACCGAACTTGTCCTTTAAATAAGAGGCGATCTAGCCCTGAAATGTGTTGTTTCTGAAATAAAGTGATCAGAGTGCTCGTTGCCGATGCGATCAGTGACGCGGATACTGTGTTCTCTAGTGGCTCGCGCACAGTCTTCACTCAGACGCGCGCTTCAATCCATTGTGGAGACTCTCTATTCGTTCCGGTGAAATTACAAAACAAAATGCGTACAAACGTATCCTTGCCTGATATACAACCACTGATAAACATAATCGGTTTTGATGAGGAGAAAAAAAAAAACGATATGAGTGCGGATTAGAAGTCAAGTCAAGTCAAGTTTATTTGTATAGCGCTTTTCACAATACAGATTGTATCAAAGCAGCTTCACAGTATTAAATTAAAATAATACAACAAAGTTTGTTTCAAGAGGAATTTATTGATTGATAAAATTAAATTAAATATCCCCAAAATATCCCCAACTGAGCAAGCCAAAGGCAACAGTGGCAAGGAACCGAAAAACTCCATCAAGTGACCTAATGGTGTCCTAAAACTCCATCAGGTGACCTAATGGAGAAAAAAAAACCTTGGGAGAACCCAGGCTCAGTCGGGGGCCAGTTCTCCTCTGGCATTTATGAGCTAGAGGCCGGATTGTAGTTTGAACTGTAGGATTATATGAATGCCAGGCTGAAGAGATGAGACTTTAATCTAGTTTTAAACTGGGAGAGCGAGTCTGAGCAACGAACAGTATCAGGAAGACTATTCCAGAGTTTTGGAGCCAAATGTGAAAATGCTCTCCCTCCTTTGGTGGTTCTGGATATCCTAGGTATGACCAAAAGCCTTGAATTTAGTGATCTTAAAGAGCGCGATGGATTATAGGGTGATAGAAGATCCGTTAAATAGACTGGAGCTAAGCCGTTTAGGGCTTTATAAGTCAGTAGCAATACCTTGTAATTAATACGGAACTTTATAGGTAAGCAATGCAGTGATGATTAAATCGGTGTTATATGATCATATTTTCTTGATCTCGTAAGAACTCTAGCGGCGGCATTTTGGACTAACTGTAGCTTGTTTATTGAGGATGCAGGACAACCAGCTAATAAAGCATTACAGTAATCCAGTCTCGAGGTCATGAATGCATGAACTAACTTTTCTGCATCAGAAACTGATAGCATATTACGTAGCTTAGCAATGTTTCTAAGGTGGAAAAAGGCTGTTTTTGTAACATATGAAATATGATTTTCAAAAGACAGGTTGCAATCGAGTATAACACCCAGGTCTTTTACTGTAGAGGATAAAGTAACAGGACATCCAATGATGTTAAAGTTGTGTTGTGCGAGGTTTTGTGGGCGGTTTTTTGAACCGATAAGTATTACCTCTGTCTTGTCTGGATTTAATAAAAGAAAATGACGCGTCATCCAATCTTTTATATCTTTAACACACTCTGTCAATTTGGAAAATTTAGCGTTTTCATCCGGCCGTGATGAAATATATATTTGAGTGTCATCAGCATAACAATGGAAACTAATTCCATGTTTCCTTATAATATTTCCAAGTGGCATCATATATATTGAAAATAACAGAGGGCCTAATACAGATCCCTGCGGCACTCCATAGTTTACTGGAGTTATGATCGATTTTTCTCCATTTAAATAGACAAAATGGTAGCGGCAGGGGCGATTCTAGGATTTTCATTTTAGGGGGGCTCAGCCCCCAATGAGGGTATGATGTAAAAAAAAAAAAGGTTAGTTTATGGTCTAATGCTCATTATTAAGTAGTTTCATTCATTCATCCAGTAACATGCATATGGCACGGTTTTATAATCACTGAGGTACCGAATGTGAGGTAGTTAGGGGGGTTCGGGGGCATGCTCCCCCGAGAAAATTTTGATTTCTCTGATCTACATATGTGCATTTTAAGATGTTTTGAAGGCCAAAAAAATTGGATGACAATAGCTTTAAAACCATGTGCGGGCAGCTGTTTTTTTCTCACCTCATCAGCATCACACTCTTTTTCTCTTTGTTTTTATCTTGCTCTGTCTTTTCCCCTCCTAAAGCTGAGCTTTGACTGATACAGGCTTTTCATTTTTGTCTGTCAGTGAAGAAAGTAAACATAGGGTCAACTGATAGGTTGATTTATGAATCATTTTCTCAGAAAAAGCTACCAGGAAAGCTAGGTAACTAAGTCCATCTACAATGAAATATAAATTATTTATTTTATTTTTTAAGCTTTTTAGCCTTTGTAATCAAAAATACGGTTGGTTATTCATCAAGTCACCCCGTGAAAATCTATTTAATTTCAAATCATTTAACTAACCAGCTAAACGTGTATTAATGTAACTGTCTATTGGCAATATGATTAATCTGTTCTATATTTATTTCTATTTATTAAAAATAACAACATGAATTATCAATTTGCCACTTCTATAAATCAAGTGCTTAAAAGAAAAGCACAAATCCCTTTACTCTACTCTTACTCTAATATATGTAGGCTATACACTTCTACTGATTCATTATTACTTAATACAAAACTATATTTATTAATACAAAACCAAATAACTCCACATGATGTTTCTCTCTCAAGGCCATCTAGTGCTTTCAGACAATGATGTGTCTTTAATCATTTCTGTGCATGGCAGCATCATGTAATAACGAAATACAAAATAATATGTTTTAAAGTTTAAAAAGTAAATTAAAATAAATCATGATCGTTTTCTAAAGTATGTTTTCATGGGTGTTAATCGCTTCATTTTTGTTTTGTAGAAAAAAACAACTATCACACTGATAAGGGCTGAAGGTGAACGCAGCGAAACGTATTGGTATTGGAAGAGAAACCGAACCGTCCCGTGTTGCTCCCAATGCTCCAGTAACATTACATTATGTAAACTGCAATGCATAAATGACAAAGAACTGCACCGATGCAGATGTAATATCATAGCAATCTATCAATAAATGCACTCACGCAGAGGTGGACGAAGTACACAACTTTCTTACTTGAGTGAAAGTATAGATACTACTGGTCAAATATTACTCCGTTACAAGTAAAAGTTGTAAAAACCTATTTTTACTTAAGTAAAAGTACAGAAGTACTCGTTTTTAAAAGTACTTAAGTATCAAAAGTAAAAAGTAAATGTCAATGCATTGTTTTATTATTGTTGCATTGTTGTATGTTATACTTAAAAGTACCATATGCCTCTGAATCTATGCCTGCATACCTACCCTCATATCAATATCAAATTTATTTCTAGAACACAGTTCCAGTAGTGGGATTGAATGTGAGATTGAATAAGTCACTCAATAACGTCCACAATGGTTTCCGACACCCAAATGGCTGTTCCCTCAAATAGTGCCCTATTTAAAGTTTTTTGGCTTTTAGTATGAATATGTTAGCCTTACTGTTATCTATAAGCTAGTGTGCTCAAAAAAAGTGACAAAATTTGCATTTAGAAAACCAAACCCAGCGTTGAAAATGAAAATCAGGTTTATGTCAGAATCCAATGTCAGATTGACGTTGATCTCCAACGTTGGACAGACGTTGTATTGTGGTTGAAAATGAAAATCGGGTTGACGTCAGAAACCAACATCAGTCGGGTTCTGACGTCAACCCGTCTTTTATTTTCAATCAATATCCAACGTCAGTCTGACGTCGGGTTCTGATGTCAATCAGATGCAGGGTTCTGATTTCAACCCGACTTTCATTTCCAACCAAAATGCAACCCCTGCAACCAAAATCATCCATTGACTGATGTTACTTTCTACTCAAGGACCTTGACAAAATTGTAGTGGAGTAAAAAGTATGATATTTGTCTTTCAAATGTAGCGAAGTTAAAGTAAAAAGTTTCCAGAAGAAATTATACTCAAGTAAAGTACAGATACTCAAAAAGTGTACTTAAGTACAGTACTCAAGTAAATGTACTTTGTTACTGTCCACCTCTGCACTCACGACACACCTCGCTCTGCTCGGCGCCCCTGCAGATTGAAAAATGCGCTAAATCCAAGCAGACTCAGATAAGGGGAGGAGCCGAAACTTGACGCAGCTCAGAGCCATAGAGAGAGAGAGTTGCGACACTCTTTGATGTCGCCGCTATGGCTGTCACGTGGTTCATGTAAGCCCCAATAGTTCCAAAACGTACGCTGGCTGTCATGTTCTTCTATGGGACAGACAGCAGCGATTGCATTATTGAACGGTAAATATAAAATAAAACACACACCCAAGTACTTTTTCAGCTGTTATTGCATTATTGCATTTTGTTAATGTCAGTTTTGCATTTGGAGATAAGTTTTAAGCTATATTTTTGGAGGGAAAAGCTTAGTGTTCATGTTCGCATGGGTAGTAGCACTGGCTTTAGCGGCTCTAACTTAACTTTTCCATATCATTCATCTGATGATGGACGTCTCATGATATTTATTTTAGCACAACTGGGCTGTATTAGGCTATTGATTCCCGTGATTTTGCTTATAAATTTTGATTCAGCCATTAGCCTACCTTCGTGATCACGCAAAGAGGTCTGCCGTGGCGGTCCGTTCAGAATTCGCTTAGAAGCTAGCTCACTTCATCTGATGAAAGTGGCCACCCCCAGGACCACAACGTGAAACATGATCATGTTAAGATTAAGAATATTATTTTAAGATTAAGCCATACACATTATCAAAACTATAACAGATTAAAAACGAATTTAAGCATGGCTGATACAAATGAAGGTTTTCAAATAAAATATTTTTTATTAAACAATGACAGACAACAAAAATGTGTGCTTGTGTGTGTGAACAAGAAAAACAAAAACCAGGGGCAGGTGATCCATGAAACAGACAGGACTGGTGATGGCCATAACAATCCTAAAGGTCCAGCATTGTTCTCACAAGCCGCTTCACTCAAGACAATAATAACATAATGAAAAGTTAGTATATCCCAAAAAATTAAATTAAATAAAAGTTGCTATAAAGGTGGTAGCGATTCATTACCGAACTCTTAGCTGACGAAGTCGCGCTAGCTAACTAACGTTAGCTAGCAGGCAGTGCTTGAAAATTGGTTGAAACAACCAACATAAAATATAAATAATTACGCTGTGCATGTACAAATGAAGACCAGTATAAGCATCGCAAAGGGCCTCTGATACAATATAGACAGTTGACAATTCAAAAGAGGTCGATATTTCGGCAACTTAACTCTGGAACAACTCGACGCGCAGCAATGTAAGTGAATGGTGTCCAACGCCCAAATGACAGTGTTTGGAACTATTCCGATCTTCATATCCCGGAAGTAGGCGGTTAAAAGCGCCGCCATTATTTACAACGGAGGTCTATGGGAGTGTCGCAACTCTCTCTCTCTATGACTCTGACGCAGCTTGCCGCCGTTTCAAATGAGTTTTTTAAAGGGGACTGAAGCGATAAAAAATATATTAATCAAATATTTTTTAGGGGGGCTGGGCAGAAGTTTAGGGGGGCTGAAGCCCCCCTAAAAAGGGCCTAGTGACGCCCCTGGGTAGCGGTCAGATAGGTATGATTTGAACCAGCTTAGTGCTTGTCCTTGAACACCAGTATAATTTTGTAGTCGATCTAAGAGTAATGTATGATCTATAGTATCGAACGCAGCACTAAGATCAAGTAAAACTAGTATTGAGATACAGCCTTGGTCAGAAGCTAAAAGCAAATCATTTGTGATTTTAACAAGCGCAGTTTCAGTGCTATGATGCGGTCTGAATCCAGACTGAAACTTTTCATAGATATCATTTTGTTGCAAGAAAGAGCCCAGTTGAGCGGACACCACTTTTTCTAATATTTTAGACATAAATGGAAGATTTGAAATGGGTCTATAATTTGCTAGATTATTATGATCTAATTGTGGTTTCTTAATGAGAGGTTTTATAACTGCCAGTTTAAATGTTCTTGGAACATGACCTAAAGATAAAGACGAGTTAATAATATTGAGGATAGGATCTTCCACTACAGGTAACACTTCTTTCAGTAGTTTAGTTGGTATAGGATCTAATAAACATGTTGTTGTTTTAGATGAAGTGATACGTTTATTTAACTCTTTTTGTTCTATAGTAGGGCTGGGATAAACGATTATTTTTTAAACGATTAATCTAGCGATTATTTTTTCGATGCATCGATTAATCTAACGATTAATTTTTTCTGACCGATTCGATTCGATTATCGATTATCTCCCCATTAATTGACTACTAACAATTTATACATGTTGATTTACATATCTGAATGAAAAAACATGAATTCCTTAACATTGCAATATGTTTATTGCTCTTAAAATGACAAAATAAAAGACTATACAAGTGCAAAGTAATGCATTCTTAGTCAGAGATAGCATTCAATAAAACCTTAAAGCCTTGAAAACACATAGCTTACTGAAACAAGCTTACTGAACACATAGGGCCTAGCTTACTGAAAAAAAGTTCTTTCAGATGAAAATAACAACAACTTGATGACTAGCATTAAAAAAATAAATAAAAAAGGTCACCCAAAATACTTGTTTAGAGCAACTGAAAGAATACAGTAACCAATGTAAACTTGAGGGCTTTAAGCTAATACAGAGAGTGCTTTTCCAACAAAAAAAATTTATAAAAATTAATAGTGGGAGCCAGCAGCCTGTCATGGAGAAAAAAAAAAAAATCTCCGAATGCTCCACGTGAAACTTTGGTGTTCCGCCCTTTTTCTATCGTGTCTAATGATTTTGGTTAATATGCACGAGGGAGAGAGAGAGCAAGACAGCGCTCGTGTAGTTTGAAGACTGTGAGTGCGCGAGCGCGCGTGAAACTTTGGTGTTTCGCCCTTTTTCTATCGTGTTTAATGATTTTGATTAATATGCACGAGGGGGAGAGAGAGCAAGCAGCGCTCGTGTTGTTTGAAGACTGTGAGTGCGCGCGCGCGGCCGGGGCTCTCTCTCGTACGCGCCCCAGCAGTCATTCTATTATACATCACTCACCGATCAAATAAGGATTTGACAGCCGCCAAAAAAAAGATCAATGCAGAAAAACCCCTGGATTGGTTATATAACGTTGGACAGAATGTTGATCCGGCCATCGCGTATATTCAGCGCACACAAGGTAAACGTTTTGCAAACGTTTTTTGGAGAAATAAAAACAGGTCGACGAATCGATGCGCATATTTTGCGTCGACGTATTTTTTGCGTCGACGTCATCGATGACCTCGACGCGTTGTCCCAGCCCTATTCTATAGTTGTAAAGCACTGTAATTGTTCTTGCGGGGTGATAATTGAAGCTGAATTATAAGGCGCGATTGAAGATTGAACGTTTACAATTGTGGTTCTGATGCTTTCTATTTTCTCAGTGAAGAAGTTCATGAAATCATTACTACTGAACTGTAACGGGATATTTTGTTCGGGTGACGTCTGTTTATTTGTTAGTCTAGCCACGGTGTTAAATAAAAACCTTGGATTGTTTGGTTGTTTTCTATTAGTTTGCGGAGGTGCTCAGCCCTGTCCGCTTTTAGGGCCTTTTTATAACGTGACATACTGTTTTTCCACGAGATTCTAAAGACCTCTAAATTAGTTTGTTTCCATTTACGCTCTAAAATACGGGTTTCTCTCTTTAGAACATGCGTAGTATTGTTGTACCATGGTGCTTTATTTTTCTCTCTGACCTTTTTTAATTTAATAGGTGCAACCACATCCAATGTTCTAGAGAGAATGGTGCTCATAGTGCTAGTTAGTTCTTCTAGTTCATCTGTTTGTTTGGGTTCAGGCGGCAGCTGAGACAGATTAGGCTAGATAAGCAATTTGAGAAATTATCTATGGTGGATGGGAGGATTGTTCTGCCTGGTTGATAACGCGACGCCGCATGACATATTACAGCAGTACGTAATATGCAAGTTACCATGTAGTGATCAGTGACTTCATCACTTTGTGGAATGATATCTATATCGGTTGGATTGGTTCCATGTGATTTAATTAAATCGAGTGTATGATTAAGGGCGCTTTCACACTGGCAGTTTAGTGCGGACCGGGGCACGGTTCGCATGAAAAATCGCTAATGTGAACGCTGTCATCGGACCCGGGTGCGCACTAGAGTACCGAACCCGAGACTACCTGGAGGAGGTGGTCTGAGCTCGGTTGCTCCCGAACCGTGGCGCGGTTCGCGTTAATGTGCAAGCAACACGGACTCGGGTGCGTGCTTGTTCAGGAAGTATAGTATCCCGCGCATGCGTATCACTGTCGCATCAGTGAAAAATCTTCTGCGAGCAGCAGAAACACGGCGTCCCCTGGATATGTGCTGAATTGCACCATGTAATGAACATAAACGTAGTTGTCTCTCACTATGTTATGCATAATAGCACCAAAAAAAACAGACAAATTACAGCTATGCTCAGTCGAGTTGTATTCTCCATGCGTTTTCCGTGTGCGTTTGCGATGACGTAAGATCACTGCAAACGCACCTGGGTTCGATACAACTAATTGAGTGTGAAACCAGACCAACGCTGCGGGGGGCGCCGGGAACTAGCGCACTCGGGTTCGGACCGCAGCAAACGAACCCAGTGGAAAAACGCCCTAAGACGATGAGTTGGTCCGGTGACGTTTTGCTTGACCCCAAATGAATTTAATAAATCTGTAAACGCAGCTCCTAACGCATCATTTGGATTATCTACATGTATGTTAAAATCTCCAACAATTAATGCTTTATCGACATTGACTAATAGGTCTGAGAGAAAATCTGCAAACTCTTTTAGGAAATCAGCGTAAGGCCCTGGCGGTCTATATACGGTAGCCAAGGCTAGAGATAATAGGGATGTTTTTCTAACATCTAAGAGCGTAACATTTAGTACAAGTACTTCAAATGAAATAAACGTATAACCCGTTTTCTGAGTAACATTTAGAAAATCTTTATAAATGGTTGCAACACCTCCACCACGACCAATCAGACGGGGCTCATGCTTATAACAGTATCCAGGAGGAGTAGACTCATTAATACCGAAATAATCATTTGGTTTAAGCCAGGTTTCAGTAAGGCAAAGTACATTGAAGCTATTATCTGTGACTATTTCATTTACAATAGCTGCCTTAGGTGTGAGTGATCTAATGTTTAGAAGACCTAGCTTTAGAAATAGTTTTTGTTTACTAATAGCAACATTTTCTGTTTTAATAACAATTAGATTTTTCCTAGATCCTGCATTAGATTTATTATTTGATCTCACTAAACGAGGAATAGACACGGTTTCTATGCAATGTTCTACACTAGTATTTATATCAGTTGAATTGGTGCAGCAGAGACTATGATTTGGACTTTTGGTTACTAGTCAAAGGGTATTTACCCAGAACCTCTGCTCTGACACGCTTGGCAAAAGTTCTACCACTGGACCATTTAAATGTACTCTTCACATAACGGATCTATGTATTTATTCACGTGAAAATTCTCACTACAAACAACATCAAACCTATACCAAACATATACCAAATTAAACCCGATGTACTATTTAAATCGATTGCTGGACATCGTAATGTTATTGTACATACATCTGATTTATGATTTTGCATACCCCATCTCCCCCTATGTTTGCAGCGTCAGTATAAAATTGCTTAGTAACTAATTCCACAACTATTCCTATTATCATATAACAAATAAAATAATAAACAATACATTTTTTTTTTTGTAATTTGTAATTGACAGAATCTTCACACTAGATTTCTAAATGTTGGACTAAATAAAACATCTCAGTTGAATGAACTATGAAACTATTTGAGCAAACATATTTTAAAAGATATTTTAAAACAAAATTCAATGGGCCAACTAAAAAATAATAGGCTATGTATTCTTTTTGATAATATTCAGTGTTGGAATTGATGATGATGAATGAATACAAACAAATAATACTTTAAATTAACTACTAACAAAATTATCTTTTTATTTGTGCATAATTAAAAATAGCAGAATAAAATATTTTATATGTGAAATGTACCTGGTTTTTATGTATACTGTTCACCTCATTTCATTTTGTTGGCTCTTGGGTAACTGGAAACAATAACTTTTGAAGAAATCATTTTCACTTGATAAATAGGCTATTAAAATGTTATATGTTTATTTATTTTCGGTTTATCATAGTTTTACAATGAATTTGATTGATTGAAAGTCTAGAGCTGGCAGGGTAAATCAAAATCTATATATAAAACAAATTTAAAACATTCACACGTGATAAAAAAGAAAAGATTAATCTAATTGTTTGAATCAACAACTAGAACATTTAAATAATAACCATTTCCATCCTCAGGAGTTCTGGCGCGGCCTTTGTGACGCCATAAGCACTCAGTCAAGAGTTCGGTGAGTGAATGCAGTGTGGAGAAGTGAATCTGCTGCATCGCGCGACATCAGAGGTAGGAAAAACTATATTTACATTATTTCGCCATTAGATGGCGGCAAAGACTGTCTTTATGAGACAGTCTGTCAGACGCAAATGACTAGCGTGTCAGGGCCTATTTTTTACAGTCTATGGCAGTGGCGGATACAGAATGTCATTAATAGGTGGGCCTGGTGAATATACGGGGGGGGCCTCGGATTTTTAAGCTTATATACACGCCCAGTGGCGTAACTTTGCTAAATTAGATATATGTACATTGTACAATAACATTACGATGTCCAGCAATCGATTTAAATAGTAGGCTACATGGTGTTTAATTTGTCGTTTAATGAGATGTAGCCTTATATATTTTGTCAGTGCTGACAATTTTTGTGTGACTAAAATACATAGATTCACCTATTCAAACAACGTACACCTAAATGGTCCAGTGGTAGAACTTTCGCCAGCAGTGTCAGAGGTTGTGGGATCTAATCCGCACCAGTTTAGTTTTTTTTCTCATCAAAACTGATTATGTTCATCAGTGGTTGTATATCAAGGAGGGACATGTGTGCATTATGATGTGTGATTTCACCAGAACGAATAGAGTATCCGCAACGGATTGAAGCGCGCGTCCGGATTGAAGCACGAGCCACACGAGAGAACACTGTATCAGCGCCACTGATCGCAGCGGCAACGAGCACTTTCATCACTTGATTTAAAAAACACAGTTCAGCGCTAGATCGTCTCTTATTTAACAAACGAACGAAATGAATGCTCTGCTGGTTAACTGGAGATGTTTAATGTATTTGTAGAATTGGTACATTAGTGCCGCGAGATGTTTAAAAAAGTGGTGGGGACATGTCCCTCGCCCCACCCGCAAATTACGCCTATGTAACACGCCTGATAAATATGTCAACTATAGCAGATCAGTACTTAGGTAGTGAATTTAACTACCTTGTACTCATGTCAGTCAGCCCTCCCGGCTGCTTTAAACCTGAAGTTCATCTGTCTGTTATGCGACTCGCATGTAGACTATCACAACGTTAAGTCAGTGCGCGCACAGAGAGCGGTGTTGCGTGATAGCATCACTGGACTGACACATGATATGCCGACATAATATTTTTCTTTTGTAGCTATTTTTCGTAGCTATTGTACATAAATGTCCTCAGGAAACTATTACAATGACATTATTTATTAATTCATTATTATTATTATTATTATTAAAATTAAAAATTAAAATTGTTTTTATTAATCTGATTGGGCGGGCCACCGGTCAATCTGGGTGGGCACGTGCCCACCCAGGCCCACCCATAAATCCGCGCCTGGTCTATGGTCAGGGCACGGGAAAACCCCTTAACAGTTAAAAGTTCAAGATATGGCAGCGGACATTCAAACTGATTTTTATTAGGAATATATGACTATATCTACTGTAAATGCAGGTACTCTCGCTTACTCAATCTCTCACAATACTCTAACGTTACTCTATAAGCTTCAATGAACAATATCAGTGAGAATATTATGTTTACGTTGCTAAGATGGTTGCTAGGGGTGTTGTGCAGTGAAACATTGAACCATTGAAGCGATCATTGTCGTGTTTTATCGTGGAAAAACCCCACTAAAGTTAATCAGAACCAAGGACTGGAACTACCCGTTTTATATAGATAAATATACTGCAGATAATGGCTTTATTGGTCAATTGTGTTGTTTAGCATTTATAATTGCAGGATGTTTTTAACTTACATTTTCGTCTTCATAATTTCTCTTGTTTTAATAATTGTTTTTATTTGCTTTGGTAACTTACTATTTTCACAATTTTCTAAACTCGTAGCTCAAAAATCCAAACTGATAACACTAGTAACCGAGCTAACATTAGTCATTCTTTCAGAACCTGATCCCATGCTTTCATTACAGTTATGCACATTTTCAGTCGACATTATCATTGTTTCAAAACACAAAATGATATTATACAGAGAAACCCTACAGGACTGGAACAACTTGAGGGTGAGTAAATGACAGGATTTTCATGTTTTGGTGAACTAGCCTATCCCTTTAACAGCCGTTAATTTAATAGCAAACAGTGCAATATTCATGTTTTAAATCACCCTCTTTACTGAAATAAGTAACACAGGCTACAGGTGCCACTTTAGAAAATACATTTACATTACCTAAATTACGTAACAAAATCCATAATATGTATCTATATATATATAAATATCTATATCTATATAAATACATGCATACATACACACATACACATACATGGCTCAGGAAGAGACATACATACACACACACATACACACACACGCCTTAGGAAGAGACACACACACACACACACACACACACACACACACACACACACACACACACACACACACACACACACACACACACACACACACACACACACACACACACACACACACACACATGGCTCAGGAATATACATACACACGTGTGTGTGTGTGTGTGTGTGTGTGTGTGTGTGTGTGTGTGTGTGTGTGTGTGTGTGTGTGTGTGTGTGTGTGTGTGTGTGTGTGTGTGTGAGAGAGAGAGAGTATGTGTGTGTACTTTCAAAGATAAAGGTGTGTTAAAGACAGATTTGACTTCCAAAAAAAACAGGACTAGAGGCTTCGTTACTCGCAAAGCCTGTAAAAATGAGACTGTTTATGAACTGTACATTTGAAATAGGGATGCACTGATATTAAAGTTTGGCCGATATGAATAACCGACAATTCTTTATGTTTGAAAGCCGACATGAAGGCAGATAAATCTAAATCCAAATTTTGATGTAATTTTTGAGAGCCTGATTACAAAAACAAAAGTCTCATTATTAAAAGCCAGGTCCCAAACATACAATTATAATGTTTCTTTACACTCTCTACATTGAGAATCCCAAACAATTCTTTAAAGCTGCACAGAAAAGTGAAAGTTTCCAGCTCAAACTGAAGCAGCTGCTCCTCAAAAGTTGTTTGAAGATCTAAGGACTAAAAAGTAATCTGTTGTGTCTGTGGCTTTAAAGGGGTCTTAAAAGCCGTTAGGGCGGGCGTACACGGTGCGAGTTCGGACACTTGGGAGGTCGTGAGATATTGCACACGTTGCGAGTCAGTTTAAAGGTACAATATGTAAGAATTTTGCATTAAAATATCCCAAAATCTCAAGGCCAGTGTTATATATTTTGTTAAGTTGATTACTTACAATATCCCAAATGTTTCCAACTATTTTTAAATAATGAGAAAATTGCGATTTTAACCAAGGAAACGGGGCGTTAGAGCAGGGGGAGCTGGGAGTCGCCAGTCAATTGCGTCATATCTGCGTTACCCTCGGTTTCCGCTCGTACTGCGTGGAGTCCTGGACAAATGCGGAAGTTGTAGTTGTAGCGTCTATCAAGCAACAAACGTTAGCTTGTTTCGTGCAGTTGTTATGGAACACAATTATTATTTACTGATTGCAGCTGGTTCTGTCGACAAAGCATGCTTAATTTTATATTTTCCAAATGTAGCATTCGGTAATAGTTATGTTTATGCAAGGAAAGTATTATTGCTTTAGGTTTGTGTTTAGTTTATTGACATTGTTTATCACGTCTGGTGTTTATGGCCATGTAAATAAATATAGCATGTGTTATACATAAAGATTAATCAGTATTTTGGCAAATGATGTGGGCATGTTCGAATGTACTTTTACAACAATTGTTTAGAACACGTAAAACTGCGCAGCGTTATCACAACAATGAATTCGACAAATACAGTAACATCTATGATAACCAATTTAGTATTAAACCTTACTTTTCTTGCTGTTAATTCATTTTAATGAAATAAAAGTGTGATGAGGTTCAAGAGTCAGGAAGAAGACGGGTCGGCGTGACTGGGACTCGTACTTTATTAAAATAAAACAAAACAAACAAAAGTCGCGCACAACGCGCATTCACCGTGGCGACGGCACAAAACAGTTCAAAAATGAGAGCTTGGATCCACCGGTTTTCTTTCTCTGCGTCCAATTTTCTCTCCAGTCTCTGATTCCAGCACGGTCTCTCCACGCCAATAATACTGCAAAAAGACACAGGTGTTCGTCATTTGCACTTGACCTACTTAGTCCCGCTCGTCTTGTTTCTATCTCTCCCGTTACAGACCGCGCTGAACCACGCCCCCCCTCGCCACAAAAAGCATGTCATTAAACGCAACATTTATAAAAATAGAACATCCATGAACATGATTTTTCGATTCCCGTCTGACTGATTTACATCCACGGTGGAGTTGAAAACAACAGTTCCCATCATTCTACGCTCCTTTACATGGTCATCAAGCTACGCCGTTGTTAAATGTTGCATATTGTACCAAGCGTGCCGCACAAGCCCTGAAAAGTGAAGCCAAAACGTCTCGATCGCCCCCCGGTGACTGGTCCTAGTATAGGTCATAAGCCCCGCCTCCCTGTGTTATTCAACGGGACGTGAGCCCAACTAAACAATTAAATACACTTCAAATATCTTTTTTCCAAAGGTGGTTTCTTTCATTTGCTGTCGTTTTTATCACGCTGATGTAAGTTCAAGTGTCTGTTTCAAAAATAAGTTGGTTTTTAGTTAGTTACGTGATGCGGTGGTGTAACGTCATGATTGACAGCTGTGATTGACAGGTTCTCTGAGCGAAGTAGTCACTGAAGCACCAACGGACATTTTTTTCGGGATCTTCGGAGGACTGAGGAGATTGTATTTACTTTATTTTAACAAGCCTCTTGTCGTACTGCAATCAATTTCTTTTAAAGTGTGCAGAATCCACTCTCCCTCAGTGCATTCTGCGAGAGTGAGGGCGGAGCGTTGATTTCACGGCTTTACTTCCTGCTCACTACTGCGCAGGTCTGGTCCCGAGATCGCTACTGCGCAGACTCAAGTTCCAATATGTCAGCGCCATATCGGGACTCTGGCGGCTTCAGTTCTCATCAATGGAAGAGAGCGAAGGGGCGTCGTCCATCTTTTTTTACAGTCTATGTATTGTACCTTTAACTTATAATCGCGTCAAAGCAGCTGGTACACGGCACGACTGTCCTGCATGAATTTTATCCCGAGCCGGCAGCAATCACGTGGGCTTTCGCGCTAAACACAGAGACCGTCATGTTGTATGCATGCAGGCAAAGCTTCAGATAGAAAAATGACATGAATGTGTGTGCAGATGATTTGTTGAAAAGCAGAGAACAGTAGCCATTCCTTTCAACATAAAAACTTGAGAGAGAGAGAGAGAGAGAGAGAGAGAGAGAGAAAAGTGTACGTGTGTGTGTGTGTGTGTGTGTGTGTGTGTGTGTGTGCGTGCGTGTGTGTGTGTGTGTGTGACAGTGACATTGTATGCGCACGCTGTATGGTGGCTGCCACTGAGGTATAGCCCCATCAACGTGGTTGTGTATGATTTGGCAATAGGGGACAGCTGGTGAAAATCGGGCCGACTCCCCGAATATCGGGAGGTCGGGAGGTGCTCGTAACGTGCTGGGCTCGGCTTGTAATTCCTCTCACATGCTGCGAGCCGCGACCATGCGAGCATCACCGATTCCACTCGATTTCTCCTGAGTGAAAAAAATCATCTGCGAGCAAAACAAAAATAGTGTCTGTGACTGTTTTGTTGCAACTGATAAGACACAAGTTGTTTTTGTTATTGTGTTTCATCCCAAAAAATAAATGGAGATTCATTTTGCTAATTAAAAAAACATGATATATTGTGAGTTATTACTGATAATATATCGATTATCGCAGTATCGCCATATCGTGATATTATCGGTATCGTGAACAAAGTATCGCGTATCGTATCGTATCGTGAAGTACCCAGTGATTCCCAGCCCTAATTTCCAGTATTAGCATATTTCCCATATTAGCATATTTCCCCCTCCGCCATATGTATACTGTCCGCCAAGGCAACACTTTGCATGTCTTGTGTGGACACCCCTCATGGGTGAGCAGTTGCTCATTATCATTTAAAGAGACATGCACCGAAACGGGTCGCTGTGAACAGAGCTGAGGTAAAAAGGGTGTTGTTTTACACACCCATTGAGGAATTTTAACCAAAGTATACGTTACACACTTTACATGAAGACCCTAAAGAATCATACCAACTTGTGGAAAATGGGCATCCGATGACCCCTCTAAGAGAGCAAACATACATCTGCATTGCCCTTCATTCATGCTATTTGAAATCTTTTTTCATATTACTTTATCTCTGTCATATTACTTTCTATATCAGTCATTTTTTTCTTTACATTATTTTTCTCAAATTTTACTTTATGTTTTCTGCTGTGTTGTACAAATATGTCTCAATTTGAAGGTGTTTAACGTCACGGGATGATGTTGTGAAGCAGTAATTTTCCATTGTCTTCATGAACACTTGTTGAATTTGTGCTGGTCAGATGAAGTCCGACTGAGCATTGAGAAGTAATTAAGATTATTCTACATGATTGAATTTTTATTAAAGTGTCTTGCACTTACATGCCCAGCCCAACTAGGCTTAAAATACACTATTGACACAAAACAAACATCATACAGAGATGACCATCATACAAAATACAAAGGAAGATGACCATCATACAAAGTACATTACCATAATTTTCACAATATAAACAAACAAAACACTGTCAATTTAGGCCAGGATATAAATTCCTTTGCCTTTGTTTCCACGCCTTTTCCACATATCTTGCCAAACTATAAATTTCATTTTCAAATAACCAAACACTTTTAGTGTCCTGGTCCTTCTCCTTCTCCTGTCCCGGTCTTTTGGGCTGAGCGAAGTTTTAACAAAGTGTTGACTGTTTGTTTTGAACATCAGGAGTGAGAGAGAGCTTCAGCACAACCAGATCTAGCCTAGTTTTCCTGCAGATTAAAGTCTGACATTTCTGACATTAAACATCATGATCTTTAATGTAGTTGAGTATGGTAAGTATGCTTATAGCAAAGGGTTTTGTACATTTTAATCTAAAAGACAGTTTATACTTAATTGGTTTTCAGTCTTTATTCAGGAAATTTGTCAGTAAATATAGATTTTGTAACTGACTAAATAGACTCTTTAGACTGGATGTCGCTTTAAGTCTATAATGGTGTCTTGATAACAGTTCTACAGAGGTGAAGTGAACTGTACATTTTCATTTTATAAGATGACATTTTTTTAAGCTAGATTTTACATGAAGAGAGTTTGTATCTTAACAAATCGGTAGTGTTTAAGCACATTTCAATTGAGTACATTTTAATTTTGTATTTGTATTTCAACATGCGTATGTCAAGCATCTGTTGATTGAACTATTCCATACTGAGAAAAAAAAACGTAATGTTTTTTTTTTCCGTGTGCTTTAAATGCAAATAATTGTATGTATCTTTTGGCAGTTAAGTATTTTATGTTAGCAGCGTCAGTATAAAATTGCTTAGTAACTAATTCCACAACTATTCCTATTATCATATAACATGTAACAAATAAAATGATAAACAATAAACTGTTTTTTGTCATTTGTAATTGACAGAATCTTCACACTAGATTTCTAAATGTTGGACTAAATAAAACTTCTCAGTTGAATGAACTATGAAACTAGTTGAGCAAACATATTTTAAAATTGAAGTCAATGGGCCAACTAAAAAAATTATATGTATTCTTTTTGATAATATTCAGTGTTGAAATTGATGATGAATGAATACAAACCAATAATATTTTATATTAACTACTAACAAATTATCTTTTTATTTGTGCATAATTTGACAAAAACAGCAGAATAAAAATATTTTATATGTGAAATGTACCTGGTTTTTATGTATACTGTTCACCTCATTTCATTTTGTTGGCTCTTTGGTAACTGGAAACAATAACTTTTGAAGAAATAATTTTCACTTGATAAATAGGCTATTCAAATGTTATATGTTTATTTATTTTCGGTTTATCATAGTTTTACAATGAATTTTCATAGTTTTAGATTGAAAGTCTAGAGCTGGCAGGGTAAATCAAAATCTATATATAAAAGTAAATTAAAACATTCACACGTGATAAAAAAAAAGAAAAGGTTCATGTAATTGTTTGAATCAACAACTAGAACATTTAAATAACAATTTCCATCCTCAGGATTTCTGGCGCGGCCTTTGTGACGTCATAAGCACTCAGTCAAGAGTTCGGTGAGTGAATGCAGTGTGGAGAAGTGAATCTGCTGCATCGCGCGACATCAGAGGTAGGAAAAACTATATTTACATTATTTCGCCATTAGATGGCGGCAAAGACTGTCTTTATGAGACAGTCTGTCAGACGCAAATGACTAGCGTGTCAGGGCCTATTTTTTACAGTCTATGGTCAGGGCACGGGAAAACCCCTTAACTGTTAAAAGTTCAAGATATGGCAGCGGACATTCAAACTGATTTTTATTAGGAATATATGACTATATCTACTGTAAATGCAGGTACTCTCGCTTACTCAATCTCTCACAATACTCTAACGTTACTCTATAAGCTTCAATGAACAATATCAGTGAGAATATTATGTTTACGTTGCTAAGATGGTTGCTAGGGGTGTTGTGCAGTGAAACATTGAACCATTGAAGCGATCATTGTCGTGTTTTATCGTGGAAAAACCCCACTAAAGTTAATCAGAACCAAGGACTGGAACTACCCGTTTTATATAGATAAATATACTGCAGATAATGGCTTTATTGGTCAATTGTGTTGTTTAGCATTTATAATTGCGGGATGTTTTTAACTTACATTTTCGTCTTGATAATTTCTCTTGTTTTAATAATTGTTTTATTTGCTTTGGTAACTTACTATTTTCACAATTTTCTAAACTCGTAGCTCAAAAATCCAAACTGATAACACTAGTAACCCAGCTAACGTTAGTCATTCTTTCAAAACCTGATCCCATGCTTTCATTACAGTTATGCACATTTTCAGTCGACATTATCATTGTTTCAAAACACAAAATGATATTATACAGAGAAACCCTACAGGACTGGAACAACTTGAGGGTGAGTAAATGACAGGATTTTCATGTTTTGGTGAACTAGCCTATCCCTTTAACAGCCGTTAATTTAATAGCAAACAGTGCAATATTCATGTTTTAAATCACCCTCTTTACTGAAATAAGTAACACAGGCTACAGGTGCCACTTTAGAAAATACATTTACATTACCTAAATTACGTAACAAAATCCATAATATGTATCTATATATATATAAATATCTATATCTATATAAATACATGCATACATACACACATACACATACATGGCTCAGGAAGAGACATACATACACACACACACACATACACACACACGCCTTAGGAAGAGACACACATACACACACACACACACACACACACACACACACACACACACACACACACACACACACACACACACACACACACACACACACACACACACACACACACACACATGGCTCAGGAATATACATACACACGTGTGTGTGTGTGTGTGTGTGTGTGTGTGTGTGTGTGTGTGTGTGTGTGTGTGAGAGAGAGAGTATGTGTGTGTACTTTCAAAGATAAAGGTGTGTTAAAGACAGATTTGACTTCCAAAAAAAACAGGACTAGAGGCTTCGTTACTCGCAAAGCCTGTAAAAATGAGACTGTTTATGAACTGTACATTTGAAATAGGGATGCACTGATATTAAAGTTTGGCCGATATGAATAACCGACAATTCTTTATGTTTGAAAGCCGACATGAAGGCAGATAAATCTAAATCCAAATTTTGATGTAATTTTTGAGAGCCTGATTACAAAAACAAAAGTCTCATTATTAAAAGCCAGGTCCCAAACATACAATTATAATGTTTCTTTACACTCTCTACATTGAGAATCCCAAACAATTCTTTAAAGCTGCACAGAAAAGTGAAAGTTTCCAGCTCAAACTGAAGCAGCTGCTCCTCAAAAGTTGTTTGAAGATCTAAGGACTAAAAAGTAATCTGTTGTGTCTGTGGCTTTAAAGGGGTCTTAAAAGCCGTTAGGGCGGGCGTACACGGTGCGAGTTCGGACACTTGGGAGGTCGTGAGATATTGCACACGTTGCGAGTCAGTTTAAAGGTACAATATGTAAGAATTTTGCATTAAAATATCCCAAAATCTCAAGGCCAGTGTTATATATTTTGTTAAGTTGATTACTTACAATATCCCAAATGTTTCCAACTATTTTTAAATAATGAGAAAATTGCGATTTTAACCAAGGAAACGGGGCGTTAGAGCAGGGGGGAGCTGGGAGTCGCCAGTCAATTGCGTCATATCTGCGTTACCCTCGGTTTCCGCTCGTACTGCGTGGAGTCCTGGACAAATGCGGAAGTTGTAGTTGTAGCGTCTATCAAGCAACAAACGTTAGCTTGTTTCGTGCAGTCGTTATGGAACACAATTATTATTTACTGATTGCAGCTGGTTCTGTCGACAAAGCATGCTTAATTTTATATTTTCCAAATGTAGCATTCGGTAATAGTTATGTTTATGCAAGGAAAGTATTATTGCTTTAGGTTTGTGATTAGTTTATTGACATTGTTTATCACGTCTGGTGTTTATGGCCATGTAAATAAATATAGCATGTGTTATACATAAAGATTAATCAGTATTTTGGCAAATGATGTGGGCATGTTCGAATGTACTTTTACAACAATTGTTTAGAACACGTAAAACTGCGCAGCGTTATCACAACAATGAATTCGACAAATACAGTAACATCTATGATAACCAATTTAGTATTAAACCTTACTTTTCTTGCTGTTAATTCATTTTAATGAAATAAAAGTGTGATGAGGTTCAAGAGTCAGGAAGAAGACGGGTCGGCGT
Organism: Leuciscus leuciscus; assembly: GCF_965113295.1. Lineage (NCBI taxonomy): Eukaryota > Metazoa > Chordata > Actinopteri > Cypriniformes > Leuciscidae > Leuciscus > Leuciscus leuciscus. Next base: position 36,659,219 of record NC_138732.1, read on the forward strand.
GACTGGGACTCGTACTTTATTAAAATAAAACAAAACAAACAAAAGTCGCGCACAACGCGCATTCACCGTGGCGACGGCACAAAACAGTTCAAAAATGAGAGCTTGGATCCACCGGTTTTCTTTCTCTGCGTCCAATTTTCTCTCCAGTCTCTGATTCCAGCACGGTCTCTCCACGCCAATAATACTGCAAAAAGACACAGGTGTTCGTCATTTGCACTTGACCTACTTAGTCCCGCTCGTCTTGTTTCTATCTCTCCCGTTACAGACCGCGCTGAACCACGCCCCCCCTCGCCACAAAAAGCATGTCATTAAACGCAACATTTATAAAAATAGAACATCCATGAACATGATTTTTCGATTCCCGTCTGACTGATTTACATCCACGGTGGAGTTGAAAACAACAGTTCCCATCATTCTACGCTCCTTTACATGGTCATCAAGCTACGCCGTTGTTAAATGTTGCATATTGTACCAAGCGTGCCGCACAAGCCCTGAAAAGTGAAGCCAAAACGTCTCGATCGCCCCCCCGGTGACTGGTCCTAGTATAGGTCATAAGCCCCGCCTCCCTGTGTTATTCAACGGGACGTGAGCCCAACTAAACAATTAAATACACTTCAAATATCTTTTTTCCAAAGGTGGTTTCTTTCATTTGCTGTCGTTTTTATCACGCTGATGTAAGTTCAAGTGTCTGTTTCAAAAATAAGTTGGTTTTTAGTTAGTTACGTGATGCGGTGGTGTAACGTCATGATTGACAGCTGTGATTGACAGGTTCTCTGAGCGAAGTAGTCACTGAAGCACCAACGGACATTTTTTTCGGGATCTTCGGAGGACTGAGGAGATTGTATTTACTTTATTTTAACAAGCCTCTTGTCGTACTGCAATCAATTTCTTTTAAAGTGTGCAGAATCCACTCTCCCTCAGTGCATTCTGCGAGAGTGAGGGCGGAGCGTTGATTTCACGGCTTTACTTCCTGCTCACTACTGCGCAGGTCTGGTCCCGAGATCGCTACTGCGCAGACTCAAGTTCCAATATGTCAGCGCCATATCGGGACTCTGGCGGCTTCAGTTCTCATCAATGGAAGAGAGCGAAGGGGCGTCGTCCATCTTTTTTTACAGTCTATGTATTGTACCTTTAACTTATAATCGCGTCAAAGCAGCTGGTACACGGCACGACTGTCCTGCATGAATTTTATCCCGAGCCGGCAGCAATCACGTGGGCTTTCGCGCTAAACACAGAGACCGTCATGTTGTATGCATGCAGGCAAAGCTTCAGATAGAAAAATGACATGAATGTGTGTGCAGATGATTTGTTGAAAAGCAGAGAACAGTAGCCATTCCTTTCAACATAAAAACTTGAGAGAGAGAGAGAGAGAGAGAGAGAGAGAGAGAGAGAAAAGTGTACGTGTGTGTGTGTGTGTGTGTGTGTGTGCGTGCGTGTGTGTGTGTGTGTGACAGTGACATTGTATGCGCACGCTGTATGGTGGCTGCCACTGAGGTATAGCCCCATCAACGTGGTTGTGTATGATTTGGCAATAGGGGACAGCTGGTGAAAATCGGGCCGACTCCCCGAATATCGGGAGGTCGGGAGGTGCTCGTAACGTGCTGGGCTCGGCTTGTAATTCCTCTCACATGCTGCGAGCCGCGACCATGCGAGCATCACCGATTCCACTCGATTTCTCCTGAGTGAAAAAAATCATCTGCGAGCAAAACAAAAATAGTGTCTGTGACTGTTTTGTTGCAACTGATAAGACACAAGTTGTTTTTGTTATTGTGTTTCATCCCAAAAAATAAATGGAGATTAATTTTGCTAATTAAAAAAACATGATATATTGTGAGTTATTACTGATAATATATCGATTATCGCAGTATCGCCATATCGTGATATTATCGGTATCGTGAACAAAGTATCGCGTATCGTATCGTATTGTGAAGTACCCAGTGATTCCCAGCCCTAATTTCCAGTATTAGCATATTTCCCATATTAGCATATTTCCCCCTCCGCCATATGTATACTGTCCGCCAAGGCAACACTTTGCATGTCTTGTGTGGACACCCCTCATGGGTGAGCAGTTGCTCATTATCATTTAAAGAGACATGCACCGAAACGGGTCGCTGTGAACAGAGCTGAGGTAAAAAGGGTGTTGTTTTACACACCCATTGAGGAATTTTAACCAAAGTATACGTTACACACTTTACATGAAGACCCTAAAGAATCATACCAACTTGTGGAAAATGGGCATCCGATGACCCCTCTAAGAGAGCAAACATACATCTGCATTGCCCTTCATTCATGCTATTTGAAATCTTTTTTCATATTACTTTATCTCTTTCATATTACTTTCTATATCTGTCTTTTTTTTTTTTTACTTTTTTTTTCTCTAATTTTACTGTATGTTTTGTGCTGTGTTGTACAAATATGTCTCAATTTGAAGGTTTTTAACGTCACGGGATGATGTTGTGAATAGGGATGTCCTGATACCACTTTTTCACTTCCAATACGATACCGATGCCGCAGCTTTGGCTATTTGCCGATACCGATATCAATCCGATATTTTTATTTTATTCTTGAACTAATACTAATAATAATAAAATATATGGAAGCACTTTGCTCAATTAGCCACATAAAAACATCTCACTCAAATGGAGAACAAATACTTCTCCAGTATATAGTCCACAACAACAGTTGATAATGAAAGACTGCCACCCTTTATTCAACCTTGAGATATGTTTGGTAATTGTACCTGAATGAATTTAAAATTAATTTGCTATATTTCAAATCACAATATTTTTTTCCTTAAAATTTTAATTAACTTTAACGTTATTCTCATCTGAATTATAAATAATTTATTTCTGTATAAAATAATACTACCATTAAAAACACATTTGATTTTCTTTTTTAATCAATGTAGAATGTGTAACTTCAAAATAAACAGATTAGTGCTCTGTTTTAGGACAATAAATGAAAACCAATGCAATATGATGAATGTCCAAAAGATGAGATCATTTTTGCTTTTAAACAGTGTGTGTGTGTGTGTGTGTGTGTGTGTGTGTGATTTTGGTTGGGTGACAGTTGTAGGTTACAGTTTGACAAGAGTTTACAGTTTGACAAAAGCACAATGTTGTGTTTTACACAAATATAGTAGGCTAAACACTTTTTGCAGTTTTAATGATGTCCTGTATGAACAAAATGAACGGAGTATGTTTTTATGTTTCCACTGTTCTATCGCGCTCGTGCCTCTCTCTCTCTCTCTCTCTCTCTCTCTCTCTCTCTCTCTCTGACACACACAGACACACACACACACACACACACATTCCAGCATTGCGATCTTGACATCGCAGCCTGTTCATTTTGCTGCGTTCACACCAAACGCGAATAGAGTGTCAAATTCGCGTCTAGTTCGATGCTTGAACATTTTGAATCCATTCGCGCGTCCAAAGCGAATAGGACGTGCCTATAAAGCGAGTGTTTGAAGCGAAATAGACGCGCGTTCAGAGAGGTGTTCCTATGCTCCTATATGTCTATGCGCGTATCTAACAGTAGTTCCGCATTATATTAATTAATGTGCACGCAAATTTTATTTATTTTTATACCGTGTATTCTACGTGTATTTTCATTTTTCATTCATTTTTCAGCAGTCATTTTTCATTGTCTTCATGAACACTTGTTGAATTTGTGCTGGTCAAATGAAGTCCGACTGAGCATTGAGATGTAATTAAGATTATTCTACAAACACTTTTAGTGTCCTGCTCCTTCTCCTTCTCTATCCTATCAGCATGAGAGGAAGCAGATAGATAGATAGATAGATAGATAGATAGTTAGTTAGTTAGTTAGTTAGTTAGTGGGCATAGATGTCTACTATCGGCCGTATTCTCCTCTCCAGTACCCTGGCATAGACTTTCCTGGGGAGGCTGAGAAGTGTGATCCCCCTGTAGTTTGAACACATCCTCTGGTCCCCCTTCTTAAAAAGAGGGACCACCACCCCGGTCTGCCAGCCCAAAGGTACTGTCCTCGACCGCCACGCGATGTTGCAGAGGCGTGTCAGCCAAGACAGCCCCTCAACATCCAGAGACTTGAGGTACTCAGGGCAGATCTCATCCACCCCTGGTGCCTTGACTACCTTGGTGACTTCAGCTTGGGTGAAGTCGGCCCTCGGCCTCTGCTTCCTCAATGGAGGACGTGTCGATGGGATTGAGATCCTCAAAGTATTCCTTCCACCGTCCAACGACATCCCCAGTTGAGGTCAACAGCTGCCCACCTCCACTGCCAACCGGTAGTCCTTCTCCATTGCCTCACCTAACTCCTCCAAAGCTCGATTTTTTTTGCCTCCACAACCACCCGGGCTGCAGTCCACTTGGCCTGCCGGTACCCGTCAGCTGCCTCAGGAGTCCCACATGCGAACCAGGCCCAATAGGACTCCTTCTTCAGCTTGACGGCATCCCTTACTTCCTGTGTCCAGCACGGAGTTCGGGTATTGCCACCTAAACAGGCACCGGAGACCTTACGGCCACAGTTCTTTATTGTTCTATAGTTCTTGACCAGGTTTGCACACACTGCAGCAGGGTTTTTGGCCCACTACTCCATACAGACCTTCTCCAGATCCTTCAGGTTTCGGGGCTGTCGCTGGGCAATACGGACTTTCAGCTCCCTCCAAAGATTGTCTATTGGGTTCAGGTCTGGAGACTGGCTAGGCCACTCCAGGACCTTGAGATGCTTCTTACGGAGCCACTCCTTAGTTGCCCTGGTTGTGTGTTTCGGGTCGTTGTCATGCGGGTCGAGTCCTTCCAAGTGAAGGAGGTGGTGGTGGGGATAGATAGATAGATAGATAGATAGATAGATAGATAGATAGATAGATAGAGTCCTTCCAAGTGAAGGAGGTGGTGGTGGGGATAGATAGATAGAATTGATTGCTGATTGTTTTTCTGCTTTTTCTGTTATTTGTTTAGCATTCACAATTGCAGATCGCTATGTGCTATGATAGATAGATAGATAGACAGATAGACAGACAGATAGATAGATAGATAGATAGATAGATAGACAGATAGATAGATAGATAGATAGATAGATAGATAGATAGATAGATAGATAGATAGATAGATAGATAGATTATCATAGACAGACAGACAGCTTATTTTTGGTATACTTAATTTTTTTGTCATCATGTTTAGTATTTACAGTTGCAGATAGATAGATAGATAGATAGATAGATTATCATAGACAGACAGACAGACAGCTTATTTTTGGTATACTTAATTTTTTTGTCATCATGTTTAGTATTTACAGTTGCAGATAGATAGATAGATAGACAGAGAGAGATAGATAGACAGACAGACAGCTTATGATAGATAGATAGACTGACAGACAGACAGCTTATGATAGATAGATAGATAGATAGATACATAGATAGATAGATAGATAGATAGATAGATAGATAGATAGATAGATAGATAGATTATCATAGACAGGCAGCTTATTTTTGGTATGTTTTTATTTTTTTGTCATAATGTTTAGTACAGTTGCAAATTGTCATTTCTAAAATTGTCAGACTAATTGATTGCTGATTGTTGTTCTGCTTTTTCTGTTATTTGTTTAGCATTCACAATTGTAGATCGCTATGTGCTATAATAGATAGATAGATAGATAGTTTATGATAGATAGATAGACAGACAGACCGACAGACAGTTTATTATAGATAGATAGATAGTTTATGATAGATAGATAGACAGACAGACAGTTTATTATAGATAGATATATAGATAGATAGATAGATAGATAGATAGATAGATAGATAGATAGATACCTTATCATAGACAGACAGACAGCTTATTTTTGGTATGTTTTATTTTTTGTCATCATGTTTAGTATTTACAGTTGCAAATTGTCATTTCTAAAATTGTCAGACTAATTTATTGCTGATTGTTGTTCTGCTTTTTCTTTTACTTGTTTAGCATTCACAATTGCAGATCGTTATGTGCTAAGATAGATAGATAGATAGATAGATTATCATAGACAGACAGACAGCTTATTTTTGGTATACTTATTTTTTTGTCATCATGTTTAGTATTTATAGTTGCAGATAGATAGATAGAAAGATAGACTGACAGATAGATAGAAAGATAGACAGACAGACAGAGAGACAGACAGATAGATAGACAGACAGACAGACAGCTTATGATAGATAGATAGATAGAAAGATAAACTGACAGACATACAGCTTATGATAGATAGATAGATAGATAGATAGATAGATAGATAGATAGATAGATAGATAGATACATAGGTTATCATAGACAGACAGACAGCTTATTTTTGGTATACTTATTGTTACGTTCATAGGTGCTTTGTGGGAGTGCCTGTGTTTGTTTTCTCTCTCTCTCTCTCTTTCTTCCTGTTGATCTCTTAGGCCGTCTTCCTTGACCGCTGATTGGCTCACGAGGCTATCAGTCATCATCAAGCGATGTGACGTCGACCTATCCGCTGCCAGTAACGTTTCCGCTGGCAGATAAAAGGACGCTGGAAAGGAGTGAATGGAGGCTCTTTTTGTTTTACTGGTTTTGCTGTCATCGTTACTCGGTTTCTGCCTCGCTTTATTTGTTATTTGCTCATGCCAACATCTGTTGTTTTGTTATAAGTTTTGATTTACTGTTTTGTTCGATTATTTACTTTTACACTGGCGCAATTCTGTTTTGGGGAGAAGGACAAGCAGAGTGGTGGAGCTGATGCTGATGCTGACGTGGAGGCGGAGGCCGAAGCCAAGGCCGGCTTACCAGCGTTTGAGCCGTTTTCACCCAGTTCTGTTGATTCACAGGAAGGCACGCGACTGAAGGTCCGCCTTGCCCGTTTGCATTATGAAGCGCAAGAGAGAGCCCAGGCGCGCCAAGCTGACCTGAACTTGCAGTTGGAGGTGCGCAAGTTGGAAATCGAGCAGGTGAAACTGAGGCAGCTTGAGCTGGAGGCATCCAAAATTACTACTAGCTCAGCTGTACAGTTGAACACCGCTCCAGCTTCTTCTCCTCCGCCGCGCGGTGGTTTAGCCCCAGATGCCTTTGACGTGAGTAAACACATTGCACTCGTTCCTCAATTTAGAGAAACAGAAGTAGATTCTTATTTCAGTGCGTTTGAACGCATCGCAACTTCTCTTCATTGGCCTAAGGAGGTTTGGTCTTTGCTTTTGCAATGTAGGTTATTTGGTAAAGCGCAAGAAATTTGTTCTACGTTATCACTAGAAGAGAGTCTGAAATATGAGTCTGTGAAGTCTGCTATCCTACGAGCATATGAGTTAGTTCCGGAGGCTTATAGGCAACGTTTTATAAAACACAAAAAGAGTCCTACACAAACATTTGTGGAATTTGCTAGGGAGAAAGGAGTGTTGTTTGATAAATGGTGTACCACCAGTAAAGTGAGTGATCTTGACTCTTTAAGAGAGTTGATGTTGCTAGAGGAGTTTAAAGGATGTTTATCTGACCGCATTGTAGTATATCTTAATGAACAGAAGGTAACTACCCTATCACACGCAGCTGTACTCTCAGATTAGTTTGTTTTAACCCACAAGAATGTATTTGCCTCTGCACGTCCTGAAAAGTTACAGATTGATAGCTCGCAATCTCAAACGTCACGTTCAAGATTTAGCCCACCTCGTAATAAAGAGGAGCGTGAATGTTTTTACTGTCACAAGAAAGGGCATGTGATTGCTGATTGTTTTGCGTTGAAGCGCAAGCAGCAGCCACAACCAAAGGGCGTGGGGTTTGTGAAAGCTTTTAAATCTGCGGCTACGGTGAATACTGAGGAGAGAATTGATGAGAGTTATCGGCCCTTTGTGTCAAAAGGGTTAATATCTCTGTCTGGAAAAATGGAGGACCAAGAAGAAATAAGAATACTCAGGGACACTGGTGCCATGCAATCTTTTATTTTGGCAGGTAAAATACAGTTGTCTGACAATACCTTCTGTGGTTCTAGTGTGATCGTGCAGGGAATCGAAATGGGTTGTGTGAAATTTCCGTTGCATTATATGCACTTATAGAGTGAACTGTGTACTGGTGTTAGAGTTGCTGTGTGTCCTTCACTCCCTGTGAAGGGTGTTGATTTTATCCTTGGAAATTACCTGGCAGGTGGGAAGGTAATGTCTGTTATTGAAGTTGTTGAGGAACCAAATGCGTTCTGTGAGTTAGAAGGATTGTCTGAAACTTACTATGATGTTTTTCCAGCTTGCGCCTTCACACGCGCCCAGTCGCGCAGAGTAGGTGATGTAGTTGATCTGTCTAACTCGTTCATGTTCCCACTGTTGTCTGGTGATACATTACTGGATGTGAATCTTGAAAAGAAAAATAGTTCAAAAATAGAAAACAAAGGTGTAGTTGAGTCTGATGCAGAGTTACTTAAATTACCTGTGTCACGTGAGAAAATTATTGCTGCACAGAAAGAGGATAAAACACTTGTCACTGCTTTTAATTCTGCTGTTTCTCTTGATGTCGTTAAGGATAAGAAATTTGCTTACTTCATTGATAAGGACTTACTGATGAGAAAGTGGTGTTCTCATGCTGACGAGAATTCAGATTGGAATGTTGTTTATCAAATTGTGGTCCCGTTTTCCTATCGTCAACATGTCTTGTTCTTAGCTCATGATCACCAGCTTGCTGGTCATTTAGGAGTTACCAAGACATATAATAGGATTTTGAGTCATTTCTTTTGGCCGGGATAAAAAAAAAGATGTTGCTTATTACTGTCGTACTTGCCATACCTGTCAGATCGTTGGAAAGCCAAATCAGAAAATTCCACCTGCTCCTTTGATTCCTATACCCGCGATTGGAGAACCATTCGAACATGTGATGGTTGACTGTGTCGGTCCATTACCGAAAACTAAGTCTGGTAACCAGTTTTTGTTAACTATCATGTGTGTGGCCACCAGATTTCCAGAGGCGATTCCTCTAAGAAAAATCACTGCGCCTGTAGTCAGCAAGGCATTGGTGAAATTCTTTTCCACGTTTGGACTTCCAAAAGTAGTGCAAACCGATCAAGGTACCAATTTTTTATCTAAACTTTTTAAACAAGTACTTGAATCACTAGCAATTTCTCATCGAGTCTCAAGTGCGTACCATCCACAGAGCCAGGGCGCACTTGAGCGTTTTCACCAAACCCTTAAGTCAATGCTTAAGAAATATTGCCAGGACACTGTTAACGATTGGGATGAGGGAGTTCCCTTAGTTCTGTTTGCTGTTAGAAAGACCATTCAAGAATCTCTTGGTTTTAGTGCAGCCGAACTTCTGTTCGGACACCAAGTTAGAGGCCCATTGAAAGTTCTTAAAGAACGAATTTTAGCACCTAATTCGAATACAAACACTAGTGTACTGGATTATGTGAGCCAGTTTCGAGATCGTCTTCATACTGCTTGGTCGCTAGCTAGAGACTGGCTTGCAAATGCTCAGAAAGATATGAAGGGTACATATGATAAACGATCAGTAGCGCGATCTTTTCAACCTGGTGACGAAGTGCTTGTGTTGTTACCTGTCCCAGGATCATCTTTATCTGCTCGTTTCTTTGGTCCGTATGTTGTGAAAAAGAGAATGAGTGAAACTGATTATATGTTGTATACACCTGATCGAAAACGAAAAACCCGTGTTTGTCATCTAAACATGTTGAAAGCTTATCATACTAGAGAGTCGTCAACGGCGAGTGTTGCGGAACAGACGGCAGGGCCCGCTGTCTCTTCTGTTGCGATAGCCGTGGACCGGAAGTCATCTCCTGGTATCTTGGAGGTGGACACGGATGGTGTGGTGCTTCGCCATGCTTTTCAGCAGGGTGTAAGGTTGGCAAATTCTGAGATTTTAGAAGATCTTCACTCGTATCTTAATCATTTGACTGTGGATCAGAGAATAGACATTGTAAAATTACTTTCTGATTTTAAATGTCTGTTTGGTGATGTTCCTACACAAACAAATGTTCTGAAACATGATATTGATGTGAACGGAGCTCGTCCCATTAAGCAACATGCTTATCGTGTAAACTCAATGAAAAGATCTGTTATGAGTCAAGAGGTAGAGTATCTGTTGGAAAATGGTTTGGCCAAGTCCAGTTGCAGTCCGTGGAGTTCTCCATGCCTACTTGTTCCCAAATCCGATGGCACATTCAGACTCTGCACAGATTACCGTAAGGTAAATGCTGTGACTGTGCCAGACAGTTACCCGTTACCTCGGATGGAGGATTGTATAGATAACATCGGTTCTGCACGTTTTGTTACAAAGCTTGATATGCTAAAAGGATAATGGCAAGTTCCACTCACCTCAAAAGCTTCAGAGATTTCAGCCTTTGTAACCTCAGATAATTTCCTCCAGTATACGGCAATGGCTTTCGGGCTTAGAAATGCCCCAGCAACTTTCCAGCGCCTCGTTAACATCGTTTAAATGATGTACCGAATTGCAACGCGTATCTTGATGATTTGGTGTTGTATTCGTTGAGTTGGACAGAACACATTAGCCTGTTGAGAACAGTGTTTGAGCGACTTGCTAAAGCAAATTTGACACTCAATTTAGCGAAATGTGAATTTGGCAAAGCAACTGTTACTTACCTTGGTAAGGAGGTTGGTCAAGGCCAAGTGCGACCAGTAGAGGCCAAGGTAACTGCCATAGCCGAATTCCCAATTCCTACCACCCGCAGAGAGTTGGGGAGGTTCTTGGGAATGGCAGGCTATTATCGTGGTTTCTGTAAGAATTTCTCGACCGTTGTGAGTCCCCTTACTTCACTGCTTAGTCCATCTAAATCTTATGAGTGGTCAGTTGAGAGTCAACATGCTTTTGATTCAGTCAAAATGTGCACTCTGATGTGCAATGCACCTGTTTTAATGGCACCTGACTGTGCTCAGCATTTTAAATTGGAGGTTGATGCAAGCGCTGTGGGTGCTGGGGGAGTTCTTATCCAAGAGGATGCCAATGGAATAGAACATCCTATTAGTTATTACCCTCGTAAGTTTAATAAACATCAGCTGAATTATTCAACTATTGAAAAAGAAGCTCTTGCTTTGTTACTCTCATTACAACACTTTGAGGTTTATCTTGGTTCTAGTAGTCTTCCGATTGTGGTATATACAGATCACAATCCTCTCGAACTCGAATGTATAATCACAATCAGCGGTTGATGCGTTGGGCTGACAGATATATAGAAAGATAGACAGACAGACAGATAGATAGACAGAGAGACAGACAGATAGACAGACAGACAGGCAGCTTATTTTTGGTATGTTTTATTTTTTTGTCATCATGTTTAGTACAGTTGCATATTGTCATTTCTAAAATTGTCAGACTAATTGATTGCTGATTGTTTTTCTGCTTTTTCTGTTATTTGTTTAGCATTCACAATTGCAGATCGCTATGTGCGATAGATAGATAGATAGATAGATAGATAGATAGATAGATAGATAGATAGATAGATAGGTTATCATAGACAGACAGACAGACAGCTTATTTTTGGTATACTTAATTTTTTTGTCATCATGTTTAGTATTTACAGTTGCAGATAGATAGATAGATAGATAGATAGATAGATAGATAGATAGATAGATAGATAGATAGATAGGTTATCATAGACAGACAGACAGATAGCTTATTTTTGGTATGTTTTATTTTTTGTCATCATGTTTAGTACAGTTGCATATTGTCATTTCTAAAATTGTCAGACTAATTGATTGCTGATTGTTTTTCTGCTTTTTCTGTTATTTGTTTAGCATTCACAATTGCAGATCGCTATGTGCTATGATAGATAGATAGATAGATAGATAGATAGATAGATAGATAGATAGATAGATAGATAGATAGATAGATAGACAGATAGATAGACAGACAGATAGACAGATAGATAGATAGATAGATAGATAGATAGATAGATAGATAGATAGATAGATAGATAGATAGGTTATCATAGACAGACAGACAGAAAGCTTATTTTTGGTATGCTTAATTTTTTTATCATCATGTTTAGTATTTACAGTTGCAGATAGATAGATAGATAGACAGACAGACAGACAGACAGATAGATAGATAGATAGATAGATAGATAGATAGATAGATAGATAGATAGATAGATAGATAGATAGATAGATAGGTTATCATAGACAGACAGACAGACAGCTTATTTTTGGTATACTTAATTTTTTTGTCATCATGTTTAGTATTTACAGTTGCAGATAGATAGATAGATAGATAGATAGATAGATAGATAGATAGATAGATAGATAGATAGATAGATAGATAGATAGATAGATAGCTTATCATAGACAGACAGACAGGCAGCTTATTTTTGGTATGTTTTATTTTTTTGTCATCATGTTTAGTACAGTTGCAAATTGTCATTTCTAAAATTGTCAGACTAATTGATTGCTGATTGTTTTTCTTCTTTTTCTGTTATTTGTTTAGCATTCACAATTGTAGATCGCTATGTGCTATGATAGATAGATAGATAGATAGATAGATAGATAGATAGATAGATAGATAGATAGATAGATAGATAGATAGATAGGTTATCATAGACAGACAGACAGACAGCTTATTTTTGGTATGCTTAATTTTTTATCATGTTTAGTATTTACAGTTGCAGATAGAAAGATAGATAGACAGACAGACAGACTGATAGATAGATAGATAGATAGATAGATAGGTAGGTTATCATAGACAGACAGACAGCTTATTTTTGTTATACTTAATTTTTTTGTCATCATGTTTAGTATTTACAGTTGCAGACAGATAGATAGATAGATAGATAGATAGATAGATAGATAGATAGATAGATAGATAGATAGCTTATCATAGACAGACAGACAGCTTATTTTTGGTATACTTAATTTTTTTGTCATCATGTTTAGTATTTACAGTTGCAGATAGATAGATAGATAGATAGACAGACAGACAGACAGACAGACAGACAGCTTATTTTTGGTATACTTAATTTTTTTGTCATCATGTTTAGTATTTACAGTTGCAGACAGATAGATAGATAGATAGATAGATAGATAGATAGATAGATAGATAGATAGATAGATAGATAGCTTATCATAGACAGACAGACAGCTTATTTTTGGTATACTTAATTTTTTTGTCATCATGTTTAGTATTTACAGTTGCAGATAGATAGATAGATAGATAGATAGACAGACAGACAGACAGACAGACAGCTTATTTTTGGTATACTTAATTTTTTTGTCATCATGTTTAGTATTTACAGTTGCAGACAGATAGATAGATAGATAGATAGATAGATAGATAGATAGATAGATAGATAGATAGATAGATAGATAGATAGATAGATAGATAGATAGCTTATCATAGACAGACAGACAGCTTATTTTTGGTATACTTAATTTTTTTGTCATCATGTTTAGTATTTACAGTTGCAGACAGACAGACAGACAGACAGACAGACAGATTATTTTTGGTATACTTAATTTTTTTGTCATCATCTTTAGTATTTACAGTTGCAGATAGATAGATAGATAGATAGATAGATAGATAGATAGATAGATAGATAGATAGCTTATCATAGACAGGCAGCTTATTTTTGGTATGTTTTATTTTTTGTCATCATGTTTAGTACAGTTGCATATTGTCATTTCTAAAATTGTCAGACTAATTGATTGCTGATTGTTTTTCTGCTTTTTCTGTTATTTGTTTAGCATTCACAATTGCAGATCGCTATATGCGATAGATAGATAGATAGATAGATAGATAGATAGATAGATAGATAGATAGATAGATTATCATAGACAGACAGACAGGCAGCTTATTTTTGGTATGTTTTATTTTTTTGTCATCATGTTTAGTACAGTTGCATATTGTCATTTCTAAAATTGTCAGACTAATTGATTGCTGATTGTTTTTCTTCTTTTTCTGTTATTTGTTTAGCATTCACAATTGCAGATCGCTATGTGCTATGATAGATAGATAGATAGATAGATAGATAGATAGATACTGTAGATAGATAGACAGATAGACAGATAGATAGATAGATAGATAGATAGATAGATAGATAGATAGATAGATAGATAGGTTATCATAGACAGACAGACAGACAGCTTATTTTTGGTATACTTAATTTTTTTGTCATCATGTTTAGTATTTACAGTTATAGATAGATAGATAGATAGATAGATAGATAGATAGATAGATAGATAGATAGATAGATAGATAGATAGCTTATCATAGACAGACAGACAGGCAGCTTATTTTTGGTATGTTTTATTTTTTGTCATCATGTTTAGTACAGTTGCATATTGTCATTTCTAAAATTGTCAGACTAATTGATTGCTGATTGTTTTTCTGCTTTTTCTGTTATTTGTTTAGCATTCACAATTGCAGATCGCTATATGCTATAGATAGATAGATAGATAGATAGATAGATAGATAGATAGATAGATAGATAGATAGATAGGTTATCATAGACAGACAGCTTATTTTTGGTATACTTAATTTTTTTGTCATCATGTTTAGTATTTACAGTTGCAGATAGATAGATAGATAGATAGATAGATAGATAGATAGATAGATAGATAGATAGATAGATAGATAGATTATCATAGACAGACAGACAGCCTATTTTTGGTATACTTAATTTTTTTGTCATCATGTTTAGTATTTACAGTTGCAGATAGATAGATAGATAGATAGATAGATAGATAGATTATCATAGACAGACAGACAGGCAGCTTATTTTTGGTATGTTTTATTTTTTTGTCATCATGTTTTTACAGTTGCAGATAGATAGATAGATAGATAGATAGATAGATAGATAGATAGATAGATACTGTAGATAGATAGACAGATATATAGATATATAGATAGATAGATAGATAGATAGATAGATAGATAGATAGATAGACAGACAGACAGCTTATTTTTGGTATACTTAATTTTTTTGTCATCATGTTTAGTATTTACAGTTGCAGATAGATAGATAGACAGACAGACAGACAGACAGACATACAGATAGATAGATAGATAGATAGATAGATAGATAGATAGATAGATAGATAGATAGATAGATAGATAGATAGATAGATAGATAGGTTATCATAGACACAGACAGACAGCTTATTTTTGGTATACTTAATTTTTTTATCATCATGTTTAGTATTTACAGTTGCAGATAGATAGATAGATAGATAGGTTATCATAGACTAGGTTATCATAGACAGACAGACAGCTTATTTTTGGTATGCTTAATTTTTTATCATCATGTTTAGTATTTACAGTTGCAGATAGATAGATAGATAGATAGACAGACAGACAGACAGACAGACAGATAGATAGATAGATAGATAGATAGATAGATAGATAGATAGATAGATAGATAGATAGATAGATAGATAGATAGATAGATAGGTTATCATAGACAGACAGCTTATTTTTGGTATACTTAATTTTTTTGTCATCATGTTTAGTATTTACAGTTGCAGATAGATAGATAGATAGATAGATAGATAGATAGATAGATAGATAGATTATCATAGACAGACAGACAGCCTATTTTTGGTATACTTAATTTTTTTGTCATCATGTTTAGTATTTACAGTTGCAGATAGATAGATAGATAGATAGATAGATAGATAGATAGATAGATAGATAGATAGATTATCATAGACAGACAGACAGCCTATTTTTGGTATACTTAATTTTTTTGTCATCATGTTTAGTATTTACAGTTGCAGATAGATAGATAGATAGATAGATAGATAGATAGATAG
>NC_138732.1:36682436-36692436 GCF_965113295.1 Leuciscus leuciscus
TAGATA
Organism: Leuciscus leuciscus; assembly: GCF_965113295.1. Classification (NCBI taxonomy): domain Eukaryota; kingdom Metazoa; phylum Chordata; class Actinopteri; order Cypriniformes; family Leuciscidae; genus Leuciscus; species Leuciscus leuciscus. The sequence goes on from NC_138732.1 coordinate 36,682,443, forward strand.
GATAGATAAATAGATAGATAGATAGATACTGTAGATAGATAGACAGATATATAGATAGATAGATAGATAGATAGATAGATAGATAGATAGATAGATAGACAGACAGACAGCTTATTTTTGGTATACTTAATTTTTTTGTCATCATGTTTAGTATTTACAGTTGCAGATAGATAGATAGACAGACAGACAGACAGACAGACAGACATACAGATAGATAGATAGATAGATAGATAGATAGATAGATAGATAGATAGATAGATAGATAGGTTATCATAGACACAGACAGACAGCTTATTTTTGGTATACTTAATTTTTTTATCATCATGTTTAGTATTTACAGTTGCAGATAGATAGATAGATAGATAGATAGATAGATAGATAGATAGATAGGTTATCATAGACTAGGTTATCATAGACAGACAGACAGCTTATTTTTGGTATGCTAAATTTTTTATCATCATGTTTAGTATTTACAGTTGCAGATAGATAGATAGATAGATAGACAGACAGACAGACAGACAGATAGATAGATAGATAGATAGATAGATAGATAGGTTATCATAGACAGACAGACAGCTTATTTTTGTTATACTTAATTTTTTTGTCATCATGTTTAGTATTTACAGTTGCAGACAGATAGATAGATAGATAGATAGATAGATAGATAGATAGATAGATAGATAGATAGATAGATAGATAGACAGACAGATAGATAGATAGATAGATAGATAGATAGATAGATAGATAGATAGATAGACAGACAGACAGCTTATTTTTGGTATACTTAATTTTTTTGTCATCATGTTTAGTATTTACAGTTGCAGATAGATAGATAGATAGATAGATAGATAGATAGATAGATAGATAGCTTATCATAGACAGGCAGCTTATTTTTGGTATGTTTTATTTTTTGTCATCATGTTTAGTACAGTTGCATATTGTCATTTCTAAAATTGTCAGACTAATTGATTGCTGATTGTTTTTCTGCTTTTTCTGTTATTTGTTTAGCATTCACAAGTGCAGATCGCTATATGCTATAGATAGATAGATAGATAGATAGATAGATAGATAGATAGATAGGTTATCATAGACAGACAGCTTATTTTTGGTATACTTAATTTTTTTGTCATCATGTTTAGTATTTACAGTTGCAGATAGATAGATAGATAGATAGATAGATAGATAGATAGATAGATAGATAGCTTATCATAGACAGACAGACAGGCAGCTTATTTTTGGTATGTTTTATTTTTTTGTCATCATGTTTTTACAGTTGCAGATAGATAGATAGATAGATAGATAGATAGATAGATAGATAGATAGATAGATAGATAGATAGATAGATACTGTAGATAGATAGACAGATATATAGATATATAGATAGATAGATAGATAGATAGATAGATAGATAGATAGACAGACAGACAGCTTATTTTTGGTATACTTAATTTTTTTGTCATCATGTTTAGTATTTACAGTTGCAGATAGATAGATAGACAGACAGACAGACAGACAGACAGACATACAGATAGATAGATAGATAGATAGATAGATAGATAGATAGATAGATAGATAGATAGATAGATAGGTTATCATAGACACAGACAGACAGCTTATTTTTGGTATACTTAATTTTTTTATCATCATGTTTAGTATTTACAGTTGCAGATAGATAGATAGATAGATAGATAGATAGATAGATAGATAGATAGATAGGTTATCATAGACTAGGTTATCATAGACAGACAGACAGCTTATTTTTGGTATGCTAAATTTTTTATCATCATGTTTAGTATTTACAGTTGCAGATAGATAGATAGATAGATAGACAGACAGACAGACAGACAGATAGATAGATAGATAGATAGATAGATAGATAGATAGATAGATAGATAGATAGATAGATAGATAGATAGGTTATCATAGACAGACAGACAGCTTATTTTTGTTATACTTAATTTTTTTGTCATCATGTTTAGTATTTACAGTTGCAGACAGATAGATAGATAGATAGATAGATAGATAGATAGATAGATAGATAGATAGATAGACAGACAGATAGATAGATAGATAGATAGATAGATAGATAGATAGATAGACAGACAGACAGCTTATTTTTGGTATACTTAATTTTTTTGTCATCATGTTTAGTATTTACAGTTGCAGATAGATAGATAGATAGATAGATAGATAGATAGATAGATAGATAGATAGATAGATAGATAGATAGATAGATAGATAGATAGATAGATAGCTTATCATAGACAGGCAGCTTATTTTTGGTATGTTTTATTTTTTGTCATCATGTTTAGTACAGTTGCATATTGTCATTTCTAAAATTGTCAGACTAATTGATTGCTGATTGTTTTTCTGCTTTTTCTGTTATTTGTTTAGCATTCACAAGTGCAGATCGCTATATGCTATAGATAGATAGATAGATAGATAGATAGATAGATAGATAGATAGATAGATAGATAGATAGGTTATCATAGACAGACAGCTTATTTTTGGTATACTTAATTTTTTTGTCATCATGTTTAGTATTTACAGTTGCAGATAGATAGATAGATAGATAGATAGATAGCTTATCATAGACAGACAGACAGGCAGCTTATTTTTGGTATGTTTTATTTTTTTGTCATCATGTTTTTACAGTTGCAGATAGATAGATAGATAGATAGATAGATAGATAGATAGATAGATAGATAGATAGATAGATAGATAGATAGATAGATAGATAGATACTGTAGATAGATAGACAGATATATAGATATATAGATAGATAGATAGATAGATAGACAGACAGACAGCTTATTTTTGGTATACTTAATTTTTTTGTCATCATGTTTAGTATTTACAGTTGCAGATAGATAGATAGACAGACAGACAGACAGACAGACAGACATACAGATAGATAGATAGATAGATAGATAGATAGATAGATAGATAGATAGATAGATAGATAGATAGATAGATAGATAGGTTATCATAGACACAGACAGACAGCTTATTTTTGGTATACTTAATTTTTTTATCATCATGTTTAGTATTTACAGTTGCAGATAGATAGATAGATAGATAGATAGATAGATAGATAGATAGATAGATAGATAGATAGATAGATAGATAGGTTATCATAGACTAGGTTATCATAGACAGACAGACAGCTTATTTTTGGTATGCTTAATTTTTTATCATCATGTTTAGTATTTACAGTTGCAGATAGATAGATAGATAGATAGATAGACAGACAGATAGACAGACAGACAGATAGATAGATAGATAGATAGATAGATAGATAGATAGATAGATAGATAGATAGATAGATAGATAGATAGATAGATAGGTTATCATAGACAGACAGACAGCTTATTTTTGTTATACTTAATTTTTTTGTCATCATGTTTAGTATTAACAGTTGCAGACAGATAGATAGATAGATAGATAGATAGATAGATAGGTTATCATAGACACAGACAGACAGCTTATTTTTGGTATACTTAATTTTTTTATCATCATGTTTAGTATTTACAGTTGCAGATAGATAGATAGATAGATAGACAGACAGACAGACAGACAGACAGATAGATAGATAGATAGATAGATAGATAGATAGATAGATAGATAGATAGGTTATCATAGACAGACAGCTTATTTTTGGTATACTTAATTTTTTTGTCATCATGTTTAGTATTTACAGTTGCAGATAGATAGATAGATAGATAGATAGATAGATAGATAGATAGATAGATAGATAGATAGACTAGGTTATCATAGACAGACAGACAGCTTATTTTTGGTATGCTTAATTTTTTATCATCATGTTTAGTATTTACAGTTGCAGATAGATAGATAGATAGATAGACAGACAGACAGACAGACAGACAGATAGATAGATAGATAGATAGATAGATAGATAGATAGATAGATAGATAGGTTATCATAGACAGACAGCTTATTTTTGGTATACTTAATTTTTTTGTCATCATGTTTAGTATTTACAGTTGCAGATAGATAGATAGATAGATAGATAGATAGATAGATAGATAGATAGATAGATAGATAGATAGATAGATAGATTATCATAGACAGACAGACAGCCTATTTTTGGTATACTTAATTTTTTTGTCATCATGTTTAGTATTTACAGTTGCAGATAGATAGATAGATAGATAGATAGATAGATAGATAGATAGATAGATAGATAGATAGATAGATAGATAGCTTATCATAGACAGACAGACAGGCAGCTTATTTTTGGTATGTTTTATTTTTTTGTCATCATGTTTTTACAGTTGCAGATAGATAGATAGATAAATAGATAGATAGATAGATACTGTAGATAGATAGACAGATATATAGATAGATAGATAGATAGATAGATAGATAGATAGATAGATAGACAGACAGACAGCTTATTTTTGGTATACTTAATTTTTTTGTCATCATGTTTAGTATTTACAGTTGCAGATAGATAGATAGACAGACAGACAGACAGACAGACAGACATACAGATAGATAGATAGATAGATAGATAGATAGATAGATAGATAGGTTATCATAGACACAGACAGACAGCTTATTTTTGGTATACTTAATTTTTTTATCATCATGTTTAGTATTTACAGTTGCAGATAGATAGATAGATAGATAGATAGATAGATAGATAGATAGATAGATAGATAGATAGATAGATAGATAGATAGACAGACAGATAGATAGATAGATAGATAGATAGATAGATAGATAGACAGACAGACAGCTTATTTTTGGTATACTTAATTTTTTTGTCATCATGTTTAGTATTTACAGTTGCAGATAGATAGATAGATAGATAGATAGATAGATAGATAGATAGCTTATCATAGACAGGCAGCTTATTTTTGGTATGTTTTATTTTTTGTCATCATGTTTAGTACAGTTGCATATTGTCATTTCTAAAATTGTCAGACTAATTGATTGCTGATTGTTTTTCTGCTTTTTCTGTTATTTGTTTAGCATTCACAAGTGCAGATCGCTATATGCTATAGATAGATAGATAGATAGATAGATAGATAGATAGATAGATAGATAGGTTATCATAGACAGACAGCTTATTTTTGGTATACTTAATTTTTTTGTCATCATGTTTAGTATTTACAGTTGCAGATAGATAGATAGATAGATAGATAGATAGATAGATAGATAGATAGATAGCTTATCATAGACAGACAGACAGGCAGCTTATTTTTGGTATGTTTTATTTTTTTGTCATCATGTTTTTACAGTTGCAGATAGATAGATAGATAGATAGATAGATAGATAGATAGATAGATAGATAGATAGATAGATAGATAGATAGATAGATACTGTAGATAGATAGACAGATATATAGATATATAGATAGATAGATAGATAGATAGATAGATAGATAGACAGACAGACAGCTTATTTTTGGTATACTTAATTTTTTTGTCATCATGTTTAGTATTTACAGTTGCAGATAGATAGATAGACAGACAGACAGACAGACAGACAGACATACAGATAGATAGATAGATAGATAGATAGATAGATAGATAGATAGATAGATAGATAGATAGATAGGTTATCATAGACACAGACAGACAGCTTATTTTTGGTATACTTAATTTTTTTATCATCATGTTTAGTATTTACAGTTGCAGATAGATAGATAGATAGATAGATAGATAGATAGATAGATAGATAGATAGATAGGTTATCATAGACTAGGTTATCATAGACAGACAGACAGCTTATTTTTGGTATGCTAAATTTTTTATCATCATGTTTAGTATTTACAGTTGCAGATAGATAGATAGATAGATAGACAGACAGACAGACAGACAGATAGATAGATAGATAGATAGATAGATAGATAGATAGATAGATAGATAGATAGGTTATCATAGACAGACAGACAGCTTATTTTTGTTATACTTAATTTTTTTGTCATCATGTTTAGTATTTACAGTTGCAGACAGATAGATAGATAGATAGATAGATAGATAGATAGATAGATAGATAGATAGATAGATAGACAGACAGATAGATAGATAGATAGATAGATAGATAGATAGATAGACAGACAGACAGCTTATTTTTGGTATACTTAATTTTTTTGTCATCATGTTTAGTATTTACAGTTGCAGATAGATAGATAGATAGATAGATAGATAGATAGATAGATAGATAGATAGATAGATAGATAGATAGATAGATAGATAGATAGATAGCTTATCATAGACAGGCAGCTTATTTTTGGTATGTTTTATTTTTTGTCATCATGTTTAGTACAGTTGCATATTGTCATTTCTAAAATTGTCAGACTAATTGATTGCTGATTGTTTTTCTGCTTTTTCTGTTATTTGTTTAGCATTCACAAGTGCAGATCGCTATATGCTATAGATAGATAGATAGATAGATAGATAGATAGATAGATAGATAGATAGATAGATAGATAGGTTATCATAGACAGACAGCTTATTTTTGGTATACTTAATTTTTTTGTCATCATGTTTAGTATTTACAGTTGCAGATAGATAGATAGATAGATAGATAGATAGCTTATCATAGACAGACAGACAGGCAGCTTATTTTTGGTATGTTTTATTTTTTTGTCATCATGTTTTTACAGTTGCAGATAGATAGATAGATAGATAGATAGATAGATAGATAGATAGATAGATAGATAGATAGATAGATAGATAGATAGATAGATAGATACTGTAGATAGATAGACAGATATATAGATATATAGATAGATAGATAGATAGATAGACAGACAGACAGCTTATTTTTGGTATACTTAATTTTTTTGTCATCATGTTTAGTATTTACAGTTGCAGATAGATAGATAGACAGACAGACAGACAGACAGACAGACATACAGATAGATAGATAGATAGATAGATAGATAGATAGATAGATAGATAGATAGATAGATAGGTTATCATAGACACAGACAGACAGCTTATTTTTGGTATACTTAATTTTTTTATCATCATGTTTAGTATTTACAGTTGCAGATAGATAGATAGATAGATAGATAGATAGATAGATAGATAGATAGATAGATAGATAGATAGATAGATAGATAGATTATCATAGACTAGGTTATCATAGACAGACAGACAGCTTATTTTTGGTATGCTTAATTTTTTATCATCATGTTTAGTATTTACAGTTGCAGATAGATAGATAGATAGATAGATAGACAGACAGACAGACAGACAGACAGATAGATAGATAGATAGATAGATAGATAGATAGATAGATAGATAGATAGATAGATAGATAGATAGATAGGTTATCATAGACAGACAGACAGCTTATTTTTGTTATACTTAATTTTTTTGTCATCATGTTTAGTATTAACAGTTGCAGACAGATAGATAGATAGATAGATAGATAGATAGATAGGTTATCATAGACACAGACAGACAGCTTATTTTTGGTATACTTAATTTTTTTATCATCATGTTTAGTATTTACAGTTGCAGATAGATAGATAGATAGATAGACAGACAGACAGACAGACAGACAGATAGATAGATAGATAGATAGATAGATAGATAGATAGATAGATAGATAGATAGATAGATAGATAGATAGATAGGTTATCATAGACAGACAGCTTATTTTTGGTATACTTAATTTTTTTGTCATCATGTTTAGTATTTACAGTTGCAGATAGATAGATAGATAGATAGATAGATAGATAGATAGATAGATAGATAGATAGATAGACTAGGTTATCATAGACAGACAGACAGCTTATTTTTGGTATGCTTAATTTTTTATCATCATGTTTAGTATTTACAGTTGCAGATAGATAGATAGATAGATAGACAGACAGACAGACAGACAGACAGATAGATAGATAGATAGATAGATAGATAGATAGATAGATAGATAGGTTATCATAGACAGACAGCTTATTTTTGGTATACTTAATTTTTTTGTCATCATGTTTAGTATTTACAGTTGCAGATAGATAGATAGATAGATAGATAGATAGATAGATAGATAGATAGATAGATAGATAGATAGATAGATAGATAGATAGATTATCATAGACAGACAGACAGCCTATTTTTGGTATACTTAATTTTTTTGTCATCATGTTTAGTATTTACAGTTGCAGATAGATAGATAGATAGATAGATAGATAGATAGATAGATAGATAGATAGATAGATAGATAGATAGATAGATAGATAGATAGCTTATCATAGACAGACAGACAGGCAGCTTATTTTTGGTATGTTTTATTTTTTTGTCATCATGTTTTTACAGTTGCAGATAGATAGATAGATAAATAGATAGATAGATAGATACTGTAGATAGATAGACAGATATATAGATAGATAGATAGATAGATAGATAGATAGATAGATAGATAGATAGATAGACAGACAGACAGCTTATTTTTGGTATACTTAATTTTTTTGTCATCATGTTTAGTATTTACAGTTGCAGATAGATAGATAGACAGACAGACAGACAGACAGACAGACATACAGATAGATAGATAGATAGATAGATAGATAGATAGATAGATAGATAGGTTATCATAGACACAGACAGACAGCTTATTTTTGGTATACTTAATTTTTTTATCATCATGTTTAGTATTTACAGTTGCAGATAGATAGATAGATAGATAGATAGATAGATAGATAGATAGATAGATAGGTTATCATAGACTAGGTTATCATAGACAGACAGACAGCTTATTTTTGGTATGCTAAATTTTTTATCATCATGTTTAGTATTTACAGTTGCAGATAGATAGATAGATAGATAGACAGACAGACAGACAGACAGATAGATAGATAGATAGATAGATAGATAGATAGATAGGTTATCATAGACAGACAGACAGCTTATTTTTGTTATACTTAATTTTTTTGTCATCATGTTTAGTATTTACAGTTGCAGACAGATAGATAGATAGATAGATAGATAGATAGATAGATAGATAGATAGATAGATAGATAGATAGATAGACAGACAGATAGATAGATAGATAGATAGATAGATAGATAGATAGACAGACAGACAGCTTATTTTTTTTTTCAGCTTTTTTTCAGCTTATTTTGATTTTTTGTCATCATGTTTAGTATTTACAGTTGCAGATAGATAGATAGATAGATAGATAGATAGATAGATAGATAGATAGATAGATAGATAGATAGATAGCTTATCATAGACAGGCAGCTTATTTTTGGTATGTTTTATTTTTTGTCATCATGTTTAGTACAGTTGCATATTGTCATTTCTAAAATTGTCAGACTAATTGATTGCTGATTGTTTTTCTGCTTTTTCTGTTATTTGTTTAGCATTCACAAGTGCAGATCGCTATATGCTATAGATAGATAGATAGATAGATAGATAGATAGATAGATAGATAGATAGGTTATCATAGACAGACAGCTTATTTTTGGTATACTTAATTTTTTTGTCATCATGTTTAGTATTTACAGTTGCAGATAGATAGATAGATAGATAGATAGATAGATAGATAGATAGATAGCTTATCATAGACAGACAGACAGGCAGCTTATTTTTGGTATGTTTTATTTTTTTGTCATCATGTTTTTACAGTTGCAGATAGATAGATAGATAGATAGATAGATAGATAGATAGATAGATAGATAGATAGATAGATACTGTAGATAGATAGACAGATATATAGATATATAGATAGATAGATAGATAGATAGATAGATAGACAGACAGACAGCTTATTTTTGGTATACTTAATTTTTTTGTCATCATGTTTAGTATTTACAGTTGCAGATAGATAGATAGACAGACAGACAGACAGACAGACAGACATACAGATAGATAGATAGATAGATAGATAGATAGATAGATAGATAGATAGATAGGTTATCATAGACACAGACAGACAGCTTATTTTTGGTATACTTAATTTTTTTATCATCATGTTTAGTATTTACAGTTGCAGATAGATAGATAGATAGATA
>NC_138732.1:36697436-36709936 GCF_965113295.1 Leuciscus leuciscus
ACATCAGACTGGATCGCTACCCAAATCGTCACTATCTAACATTTTCGTCTAGTTTTTATTCGTTGACGAAAATGTCAATAGATTTTCGTCATAGTTTTTGTCATTCAAAACTAGTTTTTATTTAGTTATCGTCTCGTTTTCGTCTGTGAAAAAATGTCGTTGACGAAAATAATGACGAAAATTATTCGTCAACGAAATTAACACTGTTTAGCATTCACAATTGCAGATCGTTATGTGCTAAGATAGATAGATAGATAGATAGATTATCATAGACAGACAGACAGCTTATTTTTGGTATACTTATTTTTTTGTCATCATGTTTAGTATTTATAGTTGCAGATAGATAGATAGAAAGATAGACAGACAGACAGAGAGACAGACAGATAGATAGACAGACAGACAGACAGCTTATGATAGATAGATAGAAAGATAAACTGACAGACATACAGCTTATGATAGATAGATAGATAGATAGATAGATAGATAGATAGATACATAGATACATAGATACATAGGTTATCATAGACAGACAGACAGCTTATTTTTGGTATACTTATTGTTACGTTCATAGGTGCTTTGTGGGAGTGCCTGTGTTTCTCTCTCTCTCTCTCTTTCTTCCTGTTGATCTCTTAGGCCGTCTTCCTTGACCGCTGATTGGCTCACGAGGCTATCAGTCATCATCAAGCGATGTGACGTCGACCTATCCGCTGCCAGTAACGTTTCCGCTGGCAGATAAAAGGACGCTGGAAAGGAGTGAATGGAGGCTCTTTTTGTTTTACTGGTTTTGCTGTCATCGTTACTCGGTTTCTGCCTCGCTTTATTTGTTATTTGCTCATGCCAACATCTGTTGTTTTGTTATAAGTTTTGATTTACTGTTTTGTTCGATTATTTACTTTTACACTGGCGCAATTCTGTTTTGGGGAGAAGGACAAGCAGAGTGGTGGAGCTGATGCTGATGCTGACGTGGAGGCGGAGGCCGAAGCCAAGGCCGGCTTACCAGCGTTTGAGCCGTTTTCACCCAGTTCTGTTGATTCACAGGAAGGCACGCGACTGAAGGTCCGCCTTGCCCGTTTGCATTATGAAGCGCAAGAGAGAGCCCAGGCGCGCCAAGCTGACCTGAACTTGCAGTTGGAGGTGCGCAAGTTGGAAATCGAGCAGGTGAAACTGAGGCAGCTTGAGCTGGAGGCATCCAAAATTACTACTAGCTCAGCTGTACAGTTGAACACCGCTCCAGCTTCTTCTCCTCCGCCGCGCGGTGGTTTAGCCCCAGATGCCTTTGACGTGAGTAAACACATTGCACTCGTTCCTCAATTTAGAGAAACAGAAGTAGATTCTTATTTCAGTGCGTTTGAACGCATCGCAACTTCTCTTCATTGGCCTAAGGAGGTTTGGTCTTTGCTTTTGCAATGTAGGTTATTTGGTAAAGCGCAAGAAATTTGTTCTACGTTATCACTAGAAGAGAGTCTGAAATATGAGTCTGTGAAGTCTGCTATCCTACGAGCATATGAGTTAGTTCCGGAGGCTTATAGGCAACGTTTTATAAAACACAAAAAGAGTCCTACACAAACATTTGTGGAATTTGCTAGGGAGAAAGGAGTGTTGTTTGATAAATGGTGTACCACCAGTAAAGTGAGTGATCTTGACTCTTTAAGAGAGTTGATGTTGCTAGAGGAGTTTAAAGGATGTTTATCTGACCGCATTGTAGTATATCTTAATGAACAGAAGGTAACTACCCTATCACACGCAGCTGTACTCTCAGATTAGTTTGTTTTAACCCACAAGAATGTATTTGCCTCTGCACGTCCTGAAAAGTTACAGATTGATAGCTCGCAATCTCAAACGTCACGTTCAAGATTTAGCCCACCTCGTAATAAAGAGGAGCGTGAATGTTTTTACTGTCACAAGAAAGGGCATGTGATTGCTGATTGTTTTGCGTTGAAGCGCAAGCAGCAGCCACAACCAAAGGGCGTGGGGTTTGTGAAAGCTTTTAAATCTGCGGCTACGGTGAATACTGAGGAGAGAATTGATGAGAGTTATCGGCCCTTTGTGTCAAAAGGGTTAATATCTCTGTCTGGAAAAATGGAGGACCAAGAAGAAATAAGAATACTCAGGGACACTGGTGCCATGCAATCTTTTATTTTGGCAGGTAAAATACAGTTGTCTGACAATACCTTCTGTGGTTCTAGTGTGATCGTGCAGGGAATCGAAATGGGTTGTGTGAAATTTCCGTTGCATTATGTGCACTTACAGAGTGAACTGTGTACTGGTGTTAGAGTTGCTGTGTGTCCTTCACTCCCTGTGAAGGGTGTTGATTTTATCCTTGGAAATGACCTGGCAGGTGGGAAGGTAATGTCTGTTATTGAAGTTGTTGAGGAACCAAATGCGTTCTGTGAGTTAGAAGGATTGTCTGAAACTTACTATGATGTTTTTCCAGCTTGCGCCGTCACACTCGTTCATGTTCCCACTGTTGTCTGGTGATACATTACTGGATGTGAATCTTGAAAAGAAAAATAGTTCAAAAATAGAAAACAAAGGTGTAGTTGAGTCTGATGCAGAGTTACTTAAATTACCTGTGTCACGTGAGAAAATTATTGCTGCACAGAAAGAGGATAAAACACTTGTCACTGCTTTTAATTCTGCTGTTTCTCTTGATGTCGTTAAGGATAAGAAATTTGCTTACTTCATTGATAAGGACTTACTGATGAGAAAGTGGTGTTCTCATGCTGACGAGAATTCAGATTGGAATGTTGTTTATCAAATTGTGGTCCTGTTTTCCTATCGTCAACATGTCTTGTTCTTAGCTCATGATCACCAGCTTGCTGGTCATTTAGGAGTTACCAAGACATATAATAGTATTTTGAGTCATTTCTTTTGGCCGGGATTAAAAAAAGATGTTGCTTATTACTGTTGTACTTGCCATACCTGTCAGATCGTTGGAAAGCCAAATCAGAAAATTCCACCTGCTCCTTTGATTCCTATACCCGCGATTGGAGAACCATTCGAACATGTGATGGTTGACTGTGTCGGTCCATTACCGAAAACTAAGTCTGGTAACCAGTTTTTGTTAAGTATCATTTGTGTGGCCACCAGATTTCCAGAGGCGATTCCTCTAAGAAAAATCACTGCGCCTGTGGTCAGCAAGGCATTGGTGAAATTCTTTTCCACGTTTGGACTTCCAAAAGTAGTGCAAACCGATCAAGGTACGAATTTTTTATCTAAACTTTTTAAACAAGTACTTGAATCACTAGCAATTTCTCATCGAGTCTCAAGTGCGTACCATCCGCAGAGCCAGGGCGCACTTGAGCGTTTTCAGCAAACCCTTAAGTCAATGCTTAAGAAATATTGCCAGGACACTGTTAACGATTGGGATGAGGGAGTTCCTTTAGTTCTGTTTGCTGTTAGAAAGAACATTCAAGAATCTCTTGGTTTTAGTCCAGCCGAACTTGTGTTCGGACACCAAGTTAGAGGCCCGTTGAAAGTTCTTAAAGAACGAATTTTAGCACCTAATTCGAATACAAACACTAGTGTACTGGATTATGTGAGCCAGTTTCGAGATCGTCTTCATACTGCTTGGTCGCTAGCTAGAGACTGGCTTGCAAATGCTCAGAAAGATATGAAGGGTACATATGATAAACGATCAGTAGCGCGATCTTTTCAACCTGGTGACGAAGTGCTTGTGTTGTTACCTGTCCCAGGATCATCTTTATCTGCTCGTTTCTTTGGTCCGTATGTTGTGAAAAAGAGAATGAGTGAAACTGATTATATGTTGTATACACCTGATCGAAAACGAAAAACCCATGTTTGTCATCTAAACATGTTGAAAGCTTATCATACTAGAGAGTCGCCAACGGCGAGTGTTGCGGAACAGACGGCAGGGCCCGCTGTCTCTTCTGTTGCGATAGCCGTGGACCGGAAGTCATCTCCTGGTATCTTGGAGGTGGACACGGATGCTGTGGTGCTTCGCCATGCTTTTCAGCAGGGTGTAAGGTTGGCAAATTCTGAGATTTTAGAAGATCTTCACTCGTATCTTAATCATTTGACTGTGGATCAGAGAATAGACATTGTAAAATTACTTTCTGATTTTAAATGTCTGTTTGGTGATGTTCCTACACAAACAAATGTTCTGAAACATGATATTGATGTGAACGGAGCTCGTCCCATTAACCCTCTGGGGACCAAGCTGTTTTTGGGGCCCTTGAGATGTTCTGACATGCTCTGACATTTGTGCTTTTTTCAGTTATTTATAAACATGTTAATGGCAAAGGTGTAAATTCACTCTATATAGCACAAACAGGCCTACCATAATATGCGAGCAACATGTATGTAGATGTTTGTATTTTTAAGAGAATAATGTTTATGCGTGGTTATTTAAAAAAATAAAAATGAAAGTTGCTGAAATAAGACCACAAAACTCATACAAAATATGTGCCCACAAGACTTTTGACTAATGGATGTTTTCTCTTGGAGTTCTAGCTTCAAAATTATGTGAAAATAGTCTTGCTTTATCGTTCACAAAAAAAAAATACATTGATTTAAATGGTGTAAAACAGGTTTTGCTTGGAAAGCCAATATGCGAGGGGGAGGAGTAGTTTACACCTTAGATTACCCAGTCCCACCCACTCTGCATAATGACTCTGCATAATTAGCCATTCATTCAGGTGTGACACTGACTGAGCCACAATGCAAGGACAAAATAGCCTATATATTTAGAAGAAGACTTATATTGACCATTTAAGATTTTGCTTACATCTATCTTGTAAATATGTTTTGCTATTTTATTAAAAAGGTTACAATTACAACAATAATTACAATTTCAGCAATATTTCTGCAAAAAAAGTACTCTTTCTTTGTAAAAAAAAAAAAAAAAAGATTATAGGCCTACATTTTATCATATGTATTCATTAGTTTGAATATAGCCAACATTGGAACATCTTAGTCTATGACTTTATTTTTGACAAAATAGTATTTTATATATATGAGCAGAAAAGCTTATTTGATGTGACAGTATATTCTACAGTAAAAACTGTACCCAAATCTAGTCAACAAAATGTTGTCTTTCATACTTCGCCTGACTGTAACGCAGTAACTGTAACTGTAAAAGCAGTTTATTCTTTCACACACAGACGCGCGATTCATATTTAGGCTAAACAGTCTTTACAAATATGTACCCTTCATTCATCTCACAGAAACGCTATTCATATTATAGAAACGCGATTCATCTTTTTGTTTACATAAGCCTACAACGTTATTCCATAACGTTATTCCACATTAACACTTGAGAAAGGATAACTTAGCCTACCTCACTCCTCAGCGGGATCTGCTCCTCATATCAGCACGGAAAATTTTCTCCATAAGGTAGGCTATATTATGCCTCTTTGTTTACAGCTGATGTGGGGGCGTTTCACAGACTGAAATGGTTCTCAGAATTTGCGTTTGAATAGCACGCGCTCTCCGGGGCGTGGTCAAATTACTTTTGAATGGCTCCTAATGAGCTCGACTGGAGTCGCTCTCTTTTTATACTGATTACAGAAGCTGATAATATTTGTTTTTTATATAAATTACTTCATTTAAAAGCTGCGATCTCAAGCTTTATGCCCGTGGGTCTGTTTGCCTGTTTGACTGAATTTTCGCGGAGTTATAGATAATTTTCGAACGCGTTTCAAATGGGAGTTTACTGACAGAGAGAAGGCAGAAATAGCATCATGTTAGTTTTTCTTTATTTGTCAAAAAGCAAAACACTTTATTTGTATTGTGAGTATACAGAAAAAAAATAGAAACTGAACAGGATCGATTGATGTATTACACGAAAATGAAAGATCAAAATTAACAGAGCATTTTGTGTTTATTTTTCATTGCTAAAAAAAAAAACGAGCAAAACGCGCGGGCGCGTTTTTGGTCCCCAGAGGGTTAAGCAACATGCTTATCGTGTAAACTCAATGAAAAGATCTGTTATGAGTCAAGAGGTAGAGTATCTGTTGGAAAATGGTTTGGCCAAGTCCAGTTGCAGTCCGTGGAGTTCTCCATGCCTACTTGTTCCCAAATCCGATGGCACATTCAGATTCTGCACAGATTACCGTAAGGTAAATGCTGTGACTGTGCCAGACAGTTACCCGTTACCTCGGATGGAGGATTGTATAGATAACATCGGTTCTGCACGTTTTGTTACAAAGCTTGATATGCTAAAAGGATATTGGCAAGTTCCACTCACCTCAAAAGCTTCAGAGATTTCAGCCTTTGTAACCTCAGATAATTTCCTCCAGTATACGGCAATGGCTTTCGGGCTTAGAAATGCCCCAGCAACTTTCCAGCGCCTCGTTAACATCGTTTTACATGATGTACCGAATTGCAACGCGTATCTTGATGATTTGGTGTTGTATTCGTTGAGTTGGACAGAACACATTAGCCTGTTGAGAACAGTGTTTGAGCGACTTGCTAAAGCATATTTGACACTTAATTTAGCGAAATGTGAATTTGGCAAAGCAACTGTTACTTACCTTGGTAAGGAGGTTGGTCAAGGCCAAGTGCGACCAGTAGAGGCCAAGGTAACTGCCATAGCCGAATTCCCAATTCCTACCACCCGCAGAGAGTTGAGGAGGTTCTTGGGAATGGCAGGCTATTATCGTGGTTTCTGTAAGAATTTCTCGACCGTTGTGAGTCCCCTTACTTCACTGCTTAGTTAGGGCTGTGCGATATAGCTAAAAAAATTATCACGATATAATGTTTCATATCGTTCGGTATCGATAATTATTGGAATTTTTTTAGAACCTTTTTTTTTTAAGACAAGCAGAAAAGTTTGAATTTAAACCACTGTTTTTTATTTTATTTATCCACGTTAAGGCAAACAACTAATTATTTTATATTATTATTATGTCTTATATTAAGATAAAAAAGTAAGTGTTAAAGAAACTCTTGAACTTAAAATGCTATAAAATGTGTGCAAAGTGCAATATAAAAGTGTAAACGTAGAAGAATCAAGGCAAACTTTGAGGTAGATCAACATCTGTAATAAGTAGGGGTGTAACGGTTCACAAAATTCACGGTTCCTTACGACACAGTGGTGTACATTTTGAGATACAGCAAAAAGAAAGAAATGCCAAAGAAATTTCCTTGATTTAAAAAAAAAAAATTATTAAAAAGAAAAGTTATTTTTAAATAAGTCTGAGTTTTCCCTACATCTTGAAACGTTTACTTTTATAAATGGGGGGTAATATATTTGAAGGATGAACAAATGTGTTTTGGTCATCACATTAAAAATAACATTTAAATATGATAATATTTGAGTTTTGAAGTGCTGGAAAAAGATGTGTGATGTACTTGAAAGCATTTTACTATTCCTGCCAAACATGGTTACTGTGAGTGTTACTACAGTACATTAAATCCATATACAATGAATGTTGCTGATCTATGGACTTAAATATTAGTTCATTCATGGCACAATGTTTCTCCTGGTTTCCACGTCAGCGCAGTTTGATCCGTTAATAACGGAGAAATTTGAATGTTTCTCACTCGATCTCACGCAGATGTTATTATTTCAGTGGCGAATTCAAATGCTTTCTTTACTGGATCTCTTAGCGCTGTGTAGTAACAGTGACGCTTGATCAAGATCGGCTCGCGCTGCACTGACATTGATGGTCCAAACTGATAAACAGTCCTTGGAGCACAAAGAATAACGCAGTTTCGTTCCGCTTTCATTCCGCTTGCCATTTGATGTCGGGCGACGTTATGGTGGTCGCGCGTGCATTTGAATGAAAATATTGAGCGCTATATCGAACATTTTTTATATCGTTACCGTCAATGGTGTACCGTCGATAAATACCGATACCGTTTTATCGCCCAGCCCTATGCTTAGTCCATCTAAATCTTATGAGTGGTCAGTTGAGAGTCAACATGCTTTTGATTCAGTCAAAACTCTGATGTGCAATGCACCTGTTTTAATGGACTGTGCTCAGCATTTTAAATTGGAGGTTGATGCAAGCGCTGTGGGTGCTGGGGGAGTTCTTATCCAAGAGGATGCCAATGGAATAGAACATCCTATTAGTTATTACTCTCGTAAGTTTAATAAACATCAGCTGAATTATTCAACTATTGAAAAAGAAGCTCTTGCTTTATTACTCTCATTACAACACTTTGAGGTTTATCTTGGTTCTAGTAGTCTTCCGATTGTGGTATATACAGATCACAATCCTCTCGTGTTTTTAACTCGAATGTATAATCACAATCAGCGGTTGATGCGTTGGGCTCTTATTGTCCAGAACTATAACCTCGATATCAGACATACAAAAGGGTTCGGAGAATGTTTTGGCTGATGCTCTCTCTCTCGTTTTTCTCTCGTGTCTAGTTTTTTTTTTTTTTTTACAAACAAGTTTGTTCTTAAAGGTATAGCGGAGGATGTTTTACTTCCTGGTGGGTAGTCTAAACTATTGGTCCTCCTAATTGTCAATCATTCTGGTGAATCAATCAAACTTTTCAAAAAGTGGAGAGGGCGGGTCTTATCTAAAATTTGGAAAGATCCTCCGCTATACCTTTAAGTGTTTTATTTTTGTCATCATGTTTCGTATTTACAGTTGCAAATTGTCATTTCTAAAATTGTCAGACTAATTTATTGCTGATTGTTGTTCTGCTTTTTCTGTTATTTGTTTAGCATTCACAATTGCAGATCGCTATGTGCTATGATAGATAGATAGATAGATAGATAGATAGATAGATAGATAGATAGATAGATAGATAGATAGATAGATAGATAGATAGATAGATAGATAGATAGATAGGTTATCATAGACAGACAGAAAGCTTATTTTTGGTATACTTAATTTTTTTGTCATCATGTTTAGTATTTACAGTTGCAGATAGATAGATAGATAGATAGATAGATAGATAGATAGATAGATAGATAGATAGATAGATAGATAGATAGATAGACTGACAGACAGACAGACAGAGACAGCTTATGATAGATAGATAGATAGATAGACTGACAGACAGACAGCTTATAATAGATAGATAGATAGATAGATAGATAGATAGACAGACAGACAGACAGACAGAGACAGCTTATGATAGATAGATAGATAGATAGATAGATAGATAGATAGACTGACAGACAGACAGCTTATAATAGATAGATAGATAGATAGATAGATAGATAGATAGATAGATAGATAGATAGATAGATAGATAGATAGATAGATAGATAGATAGATAGATAGCTTATAGACAGACAGACAGGCAGCTTATTTTTGGTATGTTTTATTTTTTTGTCATCATGTTTAGTACAGTTGCAAATTGTCATTTCTAAAATTGTCAGACTAATTGATTGCTGATTGTTTTTCTGCTTTTTCTGTTATTTGTTTAGCATTCACAATTGCAGATCGTTATGTGCTATGATATATATATAGATAGATAGATAGATAGATAGATAGATAGATAGATAGACAGACAGCTAATGATAGATAGATAGACAGAGAGACAGACAGAGATAGATAGACAGACAGACAGACAGACAGACAGCTTATGATTGATAGATAGATAGATAGATAGATAGATAGATAGATAGATAGATACATAGATAGATACATAGATAGATAGATAGATAGATAGATAGATAGATAGATAGATAGATAGATAGATAACTTATCATAGACAGACAGAGAGGCAGCTTATTTTTGGTATGTTTTATTTTTTGTCATAATGTTTAGTGCAGTTGCATATTGTCATTTCTAAAATTGTCAGACTAATTTATTGCTGATAGTTTTTCTACTTTTTCTGTTATTTGTTTAGCATTCACAATTGCAGACCGTTATGTGCTATGATAGATAGATAGATAGATAGACAGACAGAGAGACAGACAGAGAGATAGATAGACAGACAGACAGACAGACAGCTTATGATAGATAGATAGACTGACAGACAGACAGCTTATGATAGATAGATAGATAGATAGATAGACAGAGAGACATACAGAGAGATAGATAGACAGACAGACAGACAGACAGACAGCTTATGATAGATAGATAGATAGATAGATAGATAGATAGATAGATAGATAGATAGATAGATAGATAGATAGATAGATAGATAGACTGACAGTAGGGATGGGACGGTATGAAAATTTAATATCACGATAATAGTGACCAAAATTATCGCGATTATCAATATTATCACGGTTTTGTTAAAACGAGATGAAAGTGTTCAAAAAGAGTTGATGCTCACACTGAAGACATTTCAACAAGTTTTATATTTGAAAATCAACAAACAAAAAATAAAACAAGCAGCTCTATGCACTTTTTAAAGCATTTCCTTCCTTATAATGACGGTCGTCAATAGCAACGCATTATAAGACCGCGCACATGCATTGTAACGGCCACCTAGTGTTAAGTAGTGTTCATGACATGAATGTGGATGTGCCTTTAAGATAACTTCTTCTATGGTGTACGTTATTGTATGCATGCTGTTTTTATGTGAGCGCGCACGCACAGTGAGAGTGAGATTGATCACGCAAAGAGGAAGATGACCGCTCTACTGCTGACCGTTGTTTTATTATAATGTGTTTACTTTGATTTGTAGCATGTTTTAGAGTTTTCTTTTCCCTTTTAACATTCGCTCTTCGACATGTATGTGAAGAGTGTGCTTAACTGAGAGAAAACATCTATAAAAGTCTCATGGAACTACCAGTTCATTTGCACTATAATTGTCTTGTATTCTTCATCTGGGCAGACTTCAAACTCTCTGACAGACGTTACACCATGTATCACAATGGACGCGCTCGCTCGTTTCATTCAAATACAACTTGCCGTCTTGTGTCTCCGTTTTTAATTGTATTGAAAATTAATAAATCAGAGTTGATTTATTGTTTACAGAGTTTGATAATATTGTTGTGATCATCTTGTCTGAACGATTGTTTTGTACGCTGTACATGATTTATAAAAAGGTAAGAAAACATTAATCCCAATTCAATGTCCCCGTAATTAGCCTATGTGGTAAAAAAAAAAAAAATCGGTTTAATAAGTGTATAATGAATATAAATTAGTATCCCTTAAATGTCACTCTTAATAGTCTTGTTTGAACTTGTTCGTTCGTTCGTCTTTGGCTAAGCCACTTGCTGCGAACTTTTCTTTGCGGAAGCTTCACGTTTATTGATATAAAATAGTTCAACTTAAAACAACATTTCATGCCCAATTATTTCCCAGACGTAGTTTTGGTATTGAGGTCAAAGTTAACTTGCCTTGCGTTCGCTATACAACAGTCGGTGATGGTCACACAAGACGACTCGGCAGATCTGAAGTTTCCCCCTATTGCAGCGACTTTTTCTTGTGCATGTTCTGCTGACAGGGTGACCATCCTCGATTAAGTTTCCCTCGGGACTTTTGTTAAAGCCAAAATATGACCACACATCAGAATTGGTTCTTTTAAAAGGCTGAACAATCTCCCAAGCACGGTCACTGCCTTCCGCAATTCCTTCTTGAATAAAAAAATAACATTGCGCGCTGCGCCTGCGTCAGACTGTTGCTGGCTGAACAGGATCTAAAATCGCGATAATCAAACACGGTTTTAATGATAATTAAATTTTAAACGATATTACTAACCGTCAGTACATTTTATCGTGGTTTATCGTGAAACCGGTAATCGTCCCATCCCTAACTGACAGACAGACAGCTTATGATAGATAGATAGATAGATAGATAGATAGATAGATAGATAGATAGATAGATAGATAGATAACTTATCATAGACAGACAGACAGGCAGCTTATTTTTGGTATGTTTTATTTTTTGTCATCATGTTTAGTACAGTTGCAAATTGTCATTTCTAAAATTGTCAGACCAATTTATTGCTGATTGTTTTTCTGCTTTTTCTGTTATTTGTTTAGCATTCACAATTGCAGATCGTTATGTGCTATGATAGATAGATAGATAGATAGATAGATAGATAGATAGATAGATAGATAGATAGATAGATAGATAGATAGATAGATAGATAGATAGATAGCTTATCATAGACAGACAGCTTATGATAGATAGATAGATAGATAGATAGATAGATAGATAGATAGATAGATAGATAGACAGCTTATTAATGACAGATAGATAGACTGACAGACAGACAGCTTATGATAGATAGATAGATAGATAGATAGATAGATAGATAGATAGATAGATAGATAGATAGATAGATAGATAGATAGATAGATAGATAGATAGATAGATAGATAGATAGATTATCATAGACAGACAGACAGCTTATTTTTGGTATACTTAATTTTTTTGTCATCATGTTTAGTATTTACAGTTGCAGATAGATAGATAGATAGATAGACAGACAGACAGACAGACAGCTTATGATAGATAGATAGACTGACAGACAGACAGCTTATGATAGATAGATAGATAGATAGACTGACAGACAGACAGACAGCTTATGATAGATAGATATATAGATAGATAGACTGACAGACAGACAGCTTATGATAGATAGATAGATAGATACTGTAGATAGATAGATAG